>NW_006408649.1:8434788-8451701 GCF_000296735.1 Chrysochloris asiatica | reverse complement strand
AACAACAAAATCAAAGAAAATGATGCAAATGTACAATAAGACTATTAACTATCAATACACAAGTACCTGGTGGGGATTTAATGGGAGTCAACTATTATCTGTGAAGTTGAACTGTGTGGTAACCTTAAAGTAGTACTTTATTGTTGTTGAGCATATATATACAATCAATTCTACATGTACAAATCAGTGACACTGATTACATTATTTGAGTTGTGCAACTATTCTCACCCCTATTTCTGAGTTGTTCATCCCCACTTAACATAAACTTATCTAATCTATTGCTTTTTTCAGTGATGAATTATTCTAGAGCCAAGAGGAGAATTTAAAAATGAAATTAGATCTTTCCTCATATGTATCTGGAGACAATCCTCTTCAATAAACAAAATAATGGAGTAAGTTCTCAGTTCATCCATTTCCTTTGTCCCAATAGTCTTTCTTCAGAAACTTAAGTTTCCCTTATACCCTCATTCTACTTACCTTGTTATAAGTAAATAAACCATTGTAATTATGAGGGTTTAAACCCACATTCTACTTTCCTGCAGTGATCAGTGGCTCTGTAGGATAAGCACTAGACTTTGAACCACAATGTCCGTAGTTCAAGCCCACTAGCCACTTCAAGAGAGAAAGATGAGGTTTTCTATTCCCACAGAGACTTACGGCCTCGGTGACTATACAGGGTTGCTCTGAGTCAAAACCAACTCCACAGCACTTAACGGCAACAATATCACTTCTATCACACCAAGATCCCATGTATGGGCTGTTCAAACCCACCAGCCACTCCTTGGAAACCATACGCAGGGTCTCTATGAGTTGGAACCAACGACAGCACTTAATAACATCTCTTTTTTACTGACTCAATCTCCATGACCTCTAATAGTTTCTTTAAGAATCTACAATTATTGTATAATACTTACCATGGTGCAAAGAATTCTACAAGCCATAAACTATCACTCTGAATAACTTCTCGGTTGAAATTTGATGGAGTTAATTCGATTACATCATCGCTAGAGGAATATAGACCATTCACGGCTAGAAAGAAGGCACAGATCACCAAACCTGGAAAAACAACATAAAGCACACCATTAACAGCAGATTACTGATCTTAGGGCAACCTAAACTACTGAAACTTTGGGCAACCACACAGGTCTCTTTAAATCAACAATGTCCTCCACACAGGACTGCCTGGGTCAGCTAACCCCACTGACCATCTTTGATGCAGCCCCTGGAGTTTCACTCCCATAGCACTAAGCAAGAAGGGAACTGACAGTATCTACTCTCATTTCCAGAGCTGCAAAGTCAAATGATAGAACACTGTCCTCCTTGTGTTTTACATATAGTAACTCCTTTATTTTTTATAAAAAGGTATTACTACATACAAAACACTTAAGCAGCACAATGTTGATATCACTTTGCTTTGCTGTTAGTTAAGCTGGTTCTGACTCATAGCGACCTATATAGGATTTCTGAGGAGACGCTGGTGGGTTTGAACTGCCAACTTTGTGGTTCACAGTCTAGTGCTGATCCTATAGGGCTACACCAGGAGTCCTGCAGCTCTGGAAATGAGAGTAGGCACTGTCTGCTCCCTACTTACTCAGTGCTGTACAAGTGGGAGTGGAACTCCTGGGGCTACATCAGAGATGGGAGAGGTTAGTAGGGTTAGCCCTGGTGAGGGAGTTCTAGTGTGGCACTACAGGATCAGCACTGGACCGTTAACTGCAAGGTTGAGTTCAAACTCATCAGCTGTTCCTCGGAAACCCTATACATGGTTGCTATGAGTCAGAACTGACACGACAGCACTTAACAACATGATGGTTTTGATACTATTTATTCATATTTTATGGGTGAGAACACTGAGAAATTGGGAGGGTAACATCTGACCATGGCACCGTGAAGTCCACACAGTATTTACTCCTGCTATTCAGTTGTGATAATAGCACATGCCTTTATTGTAACACTTAATTTGTTATACTTTTGATACCAAGATGGAAAAAAATCCATCTTCCATTAGACTATGACTCTCCCAAGAGCAATGACTGCACTTATACTTTTATTTATCCTAAAAATATCCATGGCAGGTGATTGTTGTTGTTGTTGTTAAGTGCCGTTGAGTCGGTTCCGACCCATAGTGACCCTGTATAGGGTTTCCGAAGAGCAGCTGGTGAGCTTGAACTGCGGACCTTGCAGTCTGGCGCATTAGCCCACAGCGCGAAGTTGCTGAATAAACTTAGAATTTTCATATGAAAATGAGTACAAAGGAAAGTAGAGTCTGATGCATCATTAACAACACAGGTCATCCACATTATGGATCAAGTGTATTTTTCTGTTGGCTATGCTAGAAATTTAAGTGTGGTTTACAACAAATACATAGGAAAACATATTCTCAACTGACTTACTAATAATAAGTACTCAAGAGTTTTTAACTTGCTAATACTATCAAAATGTCAAATCCTTTTAAATATATATGCATCTAATGGCTTTAGGTTTTCTGGTTGTATTGCTTAATTTCTCCAGAACAAAGCTAAATAATATTCCACTCTTGTTCTCAACTTTAACAGAAAGTATCCGTATGTAAGATGCTGGCTTTTGGGTTGAAAGAGGTGCATTCTAGGTTAAAGAAATTTAAGGTATTTCTGTCTTTTAATTTTAAAAGATGAGCCCATGATATTATTCCTTTCTCTTTATCTTTTATACAGTGAATTCTAAGTGGAAATGACCTGTTCCCCAAGGTTGTGTGTGTGCTATCTTAGAAAGAGTTTTGTACGCTCACTTCTGTCTTAGTTCTCCAGTGTTGCTGTAACAGAAATACAAGTAGATGGCTCTAGCAAACAGATTCATTCTCTTACAGTTTAGGATGCTACAAGTCTGAATTCTGACCATCAACTCTGGAGAAAGGTTCTTGTCTCCTTTCAGTATTCTTTGGCGACCCCCATGTGCCTTGGCATCAAACTCTTTCTTGGTGTTAGTTGTCCCTCCATCCTGGGCTTCAACTCTGCTTTCCTGACCCACAGGAAAAGCAACGCCGCTCCCCTGGCTTTGGGTAGCCCCATTCTCTTAGTCCATCTGAGTGATAACCCCTTGGACTTGGCAAGCTGTTCTTCTGAAGCCTGGGGCATTGGAAGCCTTGCCGGCACCCTCAGTTTTAGACAGTGGTCACATCTAATCGCAGCCCCACAATCCAGGACTGAGCTGGTGAAGATACAACACTCTGAAACATTGGAAACTATGGTCTCAACCTTTGAAAGACCCTAGGTTATGGCCTTAACTTTTGAGACCAAGGCAGCTGTTTCTCATGCTCCTTGTCTCCTCAGTGTCTGCTTTCCTCATTCTTTGAACTCCAGAGAAAGCTATACTTCTGTGCTCTGCTCTACCTGAGCACATGTTACAAAGCTCCTTAGCTCTACTCATAAGTACCCACAGGCACTCCACTACACCAGTGATCTTTGGTCAGAAGGAGTTCAGCTCTCTAGCTCTGTAGGTCAGAGAACCTAACTTCACCTTCAAGCACCCAGAGGTACCCCACTCCACCAGAAAGTCTCCTGCATGAAGGTACTCAGTTCTCTTGCTAGTTAGTGTCCATCTCCTGGTTCTACTGTAGTTTCTTTGTTACTACTTACCATCTGTGCCTTCTCCGGTGTTACAGTTCTCCTCACTTCCTTCTGAGCCCTCATCAGAACTGCCACTGACATTCATAATTCAATCTAGACAACCTAGGCTTTTACTATTTAGGTAGATTAGTACTATTCCAGTCTCAGTTCATTATCCAATTCAAAACCGCTTCCACATTTTAAATTATCTGTCAGCGCAGCACCCCATTCCTCTGGCATTAAATTCTGTCTCAGTTACCTAATGTTGCTGTAACAGAAATACCACAAGTAAACAGTTTTAACAAACAGAATTTTAGTCTCTCATAGTTGAGAAGGCTAAAGTGTGAAATCAGACGGGTAGTTCTAGAAAAAGGTCCAATTCATAAAAAGAATTGAGAAGATTTCAAATGGAACTTAAAAAAAACACACCCAATAATCAGTTTAGTCCGAAAGGAGCATGCTGTTGGTAAGTACTGTCCAGGTCAGTTCTGAGGAGCAGCTATACACGGTTTTCAAGAAACAGTTGGTGGTTTTGAACTACCAACCTTACAGTCAGCAGTTCAGTGCTTATCCTAAGTGCCACACCAGGACTCTGAAAGGAGTAATTTTTGTTGTCATTGAGTGCCGTATAAAGTAGTGGTGGTGGTGGCTGTGTGCCATCGAGTTAGTTGTGACTCACAGAGATCCTGTATAAGGTTTCTGAGGAGTATACACCAATGTTAATTCTCCTAATGCCAAAACCTCCACCTTATATACAGAGCAATGGTAGTGCAGTGGATTATGCGCTGGGCTGTTAACTGCAGTCAGCAGTCTGAATCCACTAGTCACGCTGCAGGAGAAAGACGAGGCTTTCTGCTCTCATAAAGATGTACAGCCTTGGAAACCCTGTACACAGCTGCTATGAGGAGGTACACAACCATCACCACCACCACTATCTTAAACAGCAATTTCAGATATATTATTGTTGTTGCTAAGTACCATGGATCCAACTCATAGTGACCTGAATAGGGTTTTCAAGGAGCAGCTGGTGGGTTTGAGTTGCCGACCCTGTGGTTAGCAGTGTAGTGCTTAACCTATAGCACCACACCAGGACTCCTCAAATACATTGCTGTTGTTGTTGTTGAGTACCGTGGAGTCGGTTCTGACTCATAGTGACCTTACACAGGGTTTCCGAGGCTGCAAATCTTTATGGGAGCAAAATGCCTCATCTTTCTCCCGCGGAACCGCTGGTAGTTTCGAACTGCTGATCTTGATCTTGAAGTTGGTAGCCTGACTCATAACCACTACACTACCAGAGCTCATCAATTACATTGTTGTTGTTGTGAAGTGCTGTCGAGTCGGTGCCGACCCATAGTGATCCTGTATAGGGTTTCCGAGGAGCAGCAGGTGAGCTTGAACCAAACTTGCAGTTCAAATGGCTTTGCAGTCTGGCACATTAACCCACAGCACCACATTAGAGCACTTGATTTATCCCAGCATTACTAACTAGAAAGCTGGAAGTATTCTCATTTTACAAATGATTAAACAAAGGAAGGGAGAGATGCAGTGGTATCTCTAAGGCTAAACGAACATAATCAGTGGTGAAGTCACTAGATGGAGTAAACTGTTAAGCATTTAGCTACTAATCAAGAAGTTGTTGGTTCAAATCCACTCAGATGCCCCTGGGAAGAAAAGAAAAGCCTGCAGATCTGCTTCTGAAAAGTTGCAACCATGAAAATTTTATATATGGCAGCTCTGCATCACCAGGAATTGGAATAGACTAAAGAGGAACTGTCAAGAGTGACCTGAAGCCACTAAAGGTTATCATGCAAAGGGTATGATCGAATTTGCTTCCTACAGAGATCCTATAAACCAACCAGCCGCTCCTCAGAAACCCTATACAACATCAATATTAATCGGAATTGACGCGATGGCACTTAGCAACAACTGCCCCATGTGGAGGATGGATTGGAGAAACTAAAAAGGAAAATTATAAGAGTTGTTGCCACATAAAATTATAAGAGATGGAATAGGCAACAGTTAATGATTACCATAGGGAGGTACTAGAGAAAAGCCTAAAAACTGTTAATTAATTTAATGCCAAAGAGATCACTGTGAGGAGCAGTAATGTTGTTGTTGTTGTTAAGTGCCGTCAAGTCAGTTTCAACTCATAGGGTTTCCAAGAGCAGCTGATGGGTTTCAACTATTGGCCCTTTTAGTTTGCAGCTCAGTGATAATCCTACAGCACCACACCAGGAGCAGTAACAGTATAATAATAACAAGGAATAGCCTGTATGCTGTGGACTGAAGAGGAAAGGAGGGAAAAAGTGGGAGAGAACAACACAAATAACTCTTTAAATGTTTCATTAAAAAGAGGAGGAGAGGACAAGCAAACACGGGGGAGAAGGAAGGTTTCTGTTTTAAAGATAGGAGTGAACCAAGTGGGTGTAAAGGGAAGAACTAGGCAGAGAGAGAGAAGCTAAAGTACAGGGAATAACTGATTGAACAAAATGCCCAGTCAGGATGAGGGGAGGGAATGCAGTGAGTGAAGAAGTAGCCTTTGACAGGATGACCTCCTAATCCATTTCAAGAGGTGGGAAATGAATGTAGATGGAGGTTAACCGCAACTGAAGGGGGTCTGACTGCTCCTCTAAGTGCTGCCCAATGTGGCAGGCCACTAGTCACACATAGTGACCCCAAACTAAGATGTGCTGCAAATATAAAAAGAACATCTAACTTCCAAGATTTGATATGGTGGGAAGAAGTAAAATATCACATTAATATTTTTATATATCTATAGGCATAAATCCTGGTGTGGCACTGTGGGTTAATGCGCCAGACTGCAAATTTGTTTGAATTGCAAGGTGGTTGGTTCAGGCTCACCAGTCACTCACTCCCTGGAAACCCTATTCAGGTTTGCTATGGGTCAGAATCAATTCAACAGCACTTAACAACAAATTGGCATAAATCAAGAGCACAATTTTAAGTTCTACCTATAAATAAATTCAAAAGTAAGATTGGCCTTGGATAAAAAGTTTATCTTTTTATGGGATTAAAATGTATTAATACTAATTCAATACACTGAGCTCAATGTAAAATTTTCAAAAATGGGGGGAGAAACAAAAGATGAAAAATCATTAACAATTCAACTAAAATGACTAATTTTACTGACATCTATGAACACGCACAAAGGCTTGAAATTTTATTCTATTTATATAAATGAGACCCAACTATACATTGTTGTTAAGTGCCATGGAGTTGATTCTGACTCATAATGACTCTGTATAGCGTTTCCGAGTGGCTGGTGAGCTTGACCTGTCATGTTGGCAGTTTAAACCCCTTGCATTTCAGTGCATTAACCCGCAGCATCACACTATACATACCTTTCTACAATCTTTTTTTTTTTTTTTTTCATTCAAGAATAAGTTACAAACGGTTTCCAAATAAGTAACTATGGATTACATATGATCCCGTAATTAGTGTCTGAACAGTATTGTCAATCCACTAAAGAAAATTTTGATCGTTTCTAGATTTTTACTATTAACAGGCCAATGCTGAAAAGTATTGTATTATTTTCCCCCACATATGAATGATTATTTCCATAAAGGAAATCTTTACAAGGCGAGATCAGGAGGTACGTTTAACATTTTGATGTATGTACGAGGGGGCTTAAAAGAATTCCTGGAAAAAAATCCATTATCTTTTAATTCCATTTTCCACATACGTTTTGAAGTCCCTCATATATGTTTAACTATCCTCTAGAAAGTGGCATTTTTATCTTTTTCTTTTTGGAAAAACAAAAAAGTAACAATACAGGCATACCTTGTTTTACTGCACTTTTTTCGTTTTAGGATAAGGAATGGATTATTAACCACAAGGTTGGTGGTTCAAACCCAACAGCCACTCCTTGGAAACCCTATACAGGATCGCTATGATTCAGAACCAACTCAACCAGCACATAAATAATAACAGTATATGCAAACTTCATTTTTATATGAACTGGGAACCAAAAAACTCATGTGACTTGCTTTACTGTTACATTCATTTTACTGCCATGGTCTGGAATGGAACCCTCAGTATCACTCAAGCATACCTGTAATATAGCATTTATATGATACTTTTGTCAGATTGTGTTCTTTAAATTCTGTTATTAACTCACTAAATAACCTATGTGATAAATAACATCATACCAACTTGCTCACATAATTAGAAAGAGAACAAGTATATGTAATCCAAATTTCTGACCAATGGACTAGAGTGTCATTAGGTTCTGTCCCTTCTCTTGCCAATAAGGGATAGAAAACAGCATGGAGCACGGTGGCTCCATTTGATAAGCACTCAACAAGGTCTGTGGTCCAGGCCCATGAGCTACTACAAAGGAGAAAGATGAGGCTTTCTGCTCCCACAAAGATGTAAAAGCCTTGGAAACCCTATACAGGGTTGCTATGAGTCGGAACTGACTCAATAGCACTTAACAACAAGAATACTTTCCTTTTCATTCTGTTTCAAGCAGGCTGGGGCATCCAAGACACGAATCATATTTGCATTCAGGAATGTGCTTCCTTTCCATACAAAGATGGTTATGATTACTGATACTGAGGACATCGGCTTATTGTAGTTGTGAAGTGCCATCAAGTCGGTTCTGACTCATAGCACTCCTGTAGAGGGTTTCTGAGGAGCGGCTGGTGAGTTTGAACCGCCAACCTTGTGGTTCAAACCAACCTTGTGGTCCAGTGCATTATTCTGTAGCACCATACCAGAACTCCAATGGTCTTTTGGATACTCAATAAAAGTGATAAATGTTTGAGACCTGAATTCCTTACAAGATAATAAGACAGAATAAAGTTAGCAATGGAAGCAAGCAGAAAGAACAAGTAGAAGATATGTAAATACTGACAGCATAACAGTAGTCAAGTATTATTCCCCCAGCCTCAAGTCTCCAAAACAAAAACTCGGCTTTATTTAAGATGACAAAGTAGGTCAATGCTTCTGACCAATGAGGTTCTCTGTCTAAAATCCATACGAGCATTCCACTCACTGATAACGAGCACCAATGGGAAATCAGAACAACTGAGTGTCTAAAATCTATGTTGAGCAGATGGTTTCGCCATCTGTAGCTTTCCCATTCCTCCATAGTATTAAAAGAGGTTATAAATTCACATCACTAACATCTCTGTTCACCACCACCACCCCCGAAATGAGGAATATACGGTCCCGAAGCAGTCATCAAAAATCCAAGATGGTTTCCCAAAAGGCTGACTAGGTTTATGAAAATAATGAGTGATTTAATAGAATCTCAGTCTCTTCAGGAATCTACTCTGAATTCACTCACAGGAAACTACACTGACACACAAATCTTTTTCCTTCATCTACTCTCCCTACAGTTATAACATTTACATCGTGTTTATTCTCTGACAAACATTTCTTTATGTGTATTAAAACTCATGAATCATCAGAACAATCCAGTGGAGTTACTATTATCGTTTGCATTTGACTGATGAAAAAGCACTGGCACAGATGGATTAAGTAATTTGCTCCTGGTCACACATTGTGTAAATGGAGGAGATGCTGGGTCCCATCAGAGTGTCCTGTCATGGACAGTTATAATGCTTTGGCTATGGCCAAAGCCAGCCCAGGCCCCCAATCTTTGCTTACCAGATATTTATCTAGCTCATCAAAGTCTGGGTTCCATTCAGTTTGCTTGTTTGTTTTTTTAAGGTCGATGATATTGAAACATCTGAAGATCACCTTTTGGAAGGTGTCCCTTTCTAATGCAACTATCAGTCTTATTTCAGATATGAGTTCTAATATTTCAATTTTTCCTAAATGTAGGAACTACATAAAACAGGTGGTCGAAAGTAGGTGTCTGGTGAGCGCGGTTACTCTACAGCACACAAGTGTTTGAGAACGAGGTTCTCCCCATTGGTTTAAATCCAAACACTCGTGAAGTGGGATGGGACCCAGAAGAACCGCTCCCATAAATTAAGCCATTAGTTGATCTTAGCGGTTCAGAAACAGCTCCTGGATTTCTATCTCCACCCACATAGCATACAAACGGCTGGGAAGCCAGCTCTACACGAGCTCACCACCCCCACTCGGACACAGCCTCCAGGGTGTGCCCCTATGACAAAGTGGGAATGGGCCCGCGCACGCCCCTTCCCCGCCTCCGTCCCCTCGAGCGCCCTAAAACACCGCCGAGTTTTAAGAAGAGACACTGCCAACACTCGGAGCTCACGCCGAGGACTACAATGGTCTCTCCACCCAAAACGCACCCTCCTCACGCCCACACTCTCCCAGCTTGGGTCTGAGGAAACCCCTCCACCCGAGGATGTCCGCACCGTCGCAACGCTTGCCCCGACTGCGGCCGCACCTAGTCCGGGCACCAGTAAGAGGCTCGGGAAGGAAACTTGGTCAAGGGCAGCCCCTTCTGCTTCCCCAGCCCAGGACACAAAGCCGAAGTCCCTCCCGCGTGGACTGGGCCCGGCAAACCCCCACCCCAACGCGGGCTTGGCAGAAGCAACGCACCCACCCTCTAGACCGGCTGGGAATGGGAAGCCCGTGTCCCTGGAGCACCGGGGGTGGCTGAGGTGCATCCCCTCCGCTCCCCGGGCCATAGGCCCCCTCCGACCCCAGCTTCACCCGGCTCGAGGCCCGTCGTGTGGGAGAGTTGGGGGCCTTCCCGGGAGCCACAATCCTGAGACTAGAAGCCTCCCCACCCCCACCCCCTACGCCGACCCTCGTTGTCCCAGAGCGACAGTCAGCACATGCTGCCCGGCTCCGCGCCTACCGAGCATTAGGCGAGCCATGCTGAGCGCCCCGGACCGCGGTCCACACACTCCGCCGCCGCTGAAGCTCTACTGTGCGCCGCGCCCCCGCCGCCCCAAGTCCCCGTCCTCGGCCCATACTAGATAGGCAGCGGGGCGGGCCCCCGGCAAAGGGGTGGGCCAGAAGGGTCTCGCCAAGCCGTGGCCGCAGCTCATTGGTCCAGGTAGACTTCGCTCGTATGCATAGCCAATGAGAGGTGGCCGGGTAGAGGTTACCGGTTTGTTTGGGGTGGGGGAGGATGGAGGGGGGAAGGGGGAAGGGGGAAGGGGGAAGGGGGAGGTGAAAAGCGGCGGAAGGAGGGACGTGAGTGGGGTTGGGTGACTATGTTGTGTCTCGGTTCTCGGTCTCCACTCCGGTTTCCCCAATTTTGTCCCTGGACTTTTGATACTGGGTTTATTTACTTTTCACCATTAGAGTCCGGTATTAGGTTTTATTAGTTCTTAGTTCCTATGTTTTTCCCCTCCTTACCTGTAATGTCCTTTTTCCCACTCTACTCATTTCTTGCCTCCCCCACACCCTTCCCTCAACCTCTTTGTCCTGAGGAAGAATAACTTTCTTTGGGTCCTCATTGCATCATTGGCCTTATTAAATGACATAGTAAATCCTCTTGTACCCAGATTAGTTTTCAGTCAAAAAAACATTCGTTTTACACTTGTCGTGCAACATAATGCAACAAATACTTTTTTTGTTGTTGAATTTCTTTAAAAGTTCTCATGTGTGGGCACCTTACAGAGTACAGAGCCCTTCACAAAAGAGACCGCATTTTCTGCAGAATCCAGTAGGGATTAAACTTCAGAGCTTCTTGCTTACCAGGTTTCGCCCTGAGAAGGGCCTTCACAGTGTGTTCACATGATTTTATGTGTGTGTGTGTTTTTTTAATTTGCAAAGGTTAAGTGTCCTAAGAACAACAGCTTAAAGCTAATGTATATTTCCACTCTAGTTTCCTCTCCTGTTTGGAGCGGGTGGACTTGGATATTTTGTTTTTGTGTTAGTTAATTTTCCATAGTATTTACTGCATACAGTGGGACAGAGTGGGTTCCAGAAGTGTTCCTAACTGGTAGAACTTCCTGGATGAAGTGGCACTAGAACAGATCTTGAAAGAAGACTTGTCATGCAAAGAGGAGAATGCTTTTCCAAGTCCAGGGAGCAATGAAGGTGAAGAAGGCACACCTTCCCATGCAAGGTCATTATGACTAGAATGTTGGGTGATAGGCAAGACACCATGGGACATAAAGATGTTGGCAAATGCCAGACCATGGGGTGATTCTGGAAAGGCTTGTGTAACATGCCGAAAGATTCAGATCTTATGGAGGCTGGAAACTCACTGGCATTGAATCGATTCCATTGCATAGTGACTCTATACAGGGCTTCTGAGACTGTAAATCTTTATGGAAACCAATAGCCCCATCTTTCTCCTGTGGAGCAACTGGTGGGTTTAAGCTGCCAACTTGTGGTTAGCAGTCCCCAAAGCTTATCCCACAGTTGTGCTGCGTGGATCACTAATTTTTAATGCTGTTAGAATTCTTTAGATTTATTGCTATTATAAAATCGTTTTAGGATTTAGTGTGTCAATCAATGGTAGCTTCTAAAACAACCCTGACATCTTAGTGGCTTATACAATAATGGTGTGTTTCTGGCTTGGTGTTACAGAGTGAATAGTGCCACCCAGGAATGTGTTGGAATTCTAACCCTTGTGGATAAAGAGCTTTGGTGGCACTGTGGGTTAGGCATTTGGCTGCTAAACGCAAGGTCAGCAATCAAATCCACCAGGTGCTCCTTAGGAGAAAGATGAGGCTGTCTGCTCTTGTAAAAATATATAGTCTTGAAAACCATATATACAGTAGCAAGGAGCTCTGGTAGCATAGTGTTTACGAATTGAGCTGCAAACCTCAAGGTCAGCAGTTCGAAACTACTAGCTGTTCCGTGGGAGAAAGATGAAGCTTTCTGCTCCTGTAAAGATTTACAGCCTTGGAAACCCTGCATAGGGTCACTATGAGTCAGAACCGACTCCATGGCACATAGTGACCACAACAATAAGTCAGAGTTACACCATTTGTCAATTTGTCATGCTATGGTGGATTGCATGATGTTGAAAGCAATGCCATTGGTCTATTTTAAATACTGTCAGGGTCACCCAGGAGAGATAGGTTTCAGCAAACTTTCCAGTCTAAGATAAGGAAGGAAAAAGCAGACTATTTCTGAATATTTATCCCCTGAAAACCTTATGAATAGCAGCTGAACATTGCCAGATATAGTGTAGGAAGATGAGCCCCTCAGGTTGGAAGACACTCAAAATATGACTGGGGAAAAGCTGCCTTCTCAAAGTAGAGTTAACCATAGTGACCTAAATGGAGCAAAGCTTTCAGGGCCCTCATTTGTGATGGGGCACAACTCAAAATGAACACAGGCAGCTGCAAACATCCATTAATAATCAAACATAGAATGTATGAATTACAAAGCTAAGATTATTGGAAGTTGTCAAAAATGAAATGGAATGCATAAAGATCGATATCCTAGGCATTAGTGAGCTGAAACGGCTTACTGTGCTGGGAACGACAAGAGAAGAGGAATGGTTTCACATTCAATGTCAAAAAGAACATTTCAAGATCTATCTTAAAATAAAATGCTGTCTGTGATAGGACAATATTCATATACCTACAAGTAAGACTGGAGTCCTGGTGTGGCGGTGTAGGAGAAGCACCAGACCACAAGATCATTTGAACTGCAAAGTTAATGGTTCAAACTTACCTGCCACTTCTTAGAAAATTCTAAACAGGGTCACCATGAGTCAGAACCGACTCAACAACACTTAACAACAACACACACAAAAAAACAAGTTAGTACCACTATTATTCAAATTTACACACCAACTACAAAAGCCAGTGATGATGAAATTAAAGAATTCTACCAACTTCATCAGTTTGAAATTGATCAAATGTGCAATTAAGATATATTAATAATTACTGGCAATTGGAGGACAAAAGTTGGAAACAAAGAGGAAGGAACAGTAGTTGAAAACTATGGGCTTGGTGTTAGAAATGATGGTGGTGATCACTTGACAGAGTTTTGCAAGACCAAGGACTTATTTATTGACATTATCTTTTTTAAGCAACATAAAAGGTGTCTGTATACATGAAGCTCACCAGATAGGAGGATACACAGGAATCAAATTGACTACGTTTGTGGGAAGAGATGGTAAAAAAGCTCAATATCATCAACCAAATGAGGCCAGGGACAAACTGTGGAACAAATCATCAATTTCTCCTATGCAATTTCAGGTTGAAACTAAAGAAAATTAAAACAAATCCACGAAAACCAAAATAAGATCTTGAATACCAGTCCTGCACCAACCTTACAATTACTGCTATGCTTGAGCCCATTGCTGCTGCCACTGTGCCAATCTATCTCATTGAGGCCCTTTCACTTTTTTTTGACCCTCCATTTTACCAAGCATAATGTCCTTCTCCAGGGACTGGTCCCACCTGATAATATGTCCAAATCATGAGAGACTAAGTCTGGCCATCCTGACTTCCAAGGAGCACTCTGGCTATACTTATTCCAACACAGATTTGTTTGTTCTTCTGGTAGTCCATGGTACTTTTAATATTCTCCTCCAAAACCATAACTCAAATGCATCAATTCTTCTACGGTTTTTCTTGTTTATTACCCAACTTTCACATGCACGCATATGAATCTATTGAAAATACCATGGTTTGGGTCACACGCACCTTAGTCCTCACATTGACATCTTTGTTTTTGTACACTTTTAAGAGGTCTTGTGTAACAGATTTGCCTAATGTAATATGTCATTTTATTTCTTGACTGCTGCTTCCATGGGTGTTGATAGTTGATCCCAGAAAATGAAATCGGACAACTTCAATCTTTTCTCCATTTATCTTGGTGTTATTTATTGGTCCAGTTGTGAGGGTTTTTGTTTTCTTTACACTGAGGTGCAACCCATACCAAAGATTGTGGTCTTTGATCTTCATCAGTAAGTATTTTAAGTCCTCTTCACTTTCAGCAAGCAAGGTTGTATCACTTGCATATCACAGGTTGTTAAGGAGTCTTTCTCCAATCCTGATGTCACATCATTCTTCTTCATGTGCTGTTGTTGTTAAATGTCATCAAGTCATCAGTTGTGACCCTGTATAGGGCTTCCAAGGAGCAGCTGGTGAGCTTGAACCACCGACCTTGCAGTTCAAACCGACTTTGCAGTCCAGTGCATTAACCCACAGTGCTATACCAAGACTCCTCTTCTCCATATAATCTCGGATTATTTCCTCAGTATACACACTGAATAAGTATGGGGGAAGAATACAACCCTGGCGCACACCTTTGCTAATTTTAAATCATTTAATGTTCCCTTGTTCTGTTTGAACCACTGCCTCTTGGTCTATATACAGGTTTCTCATATGCACAATTAAGTGTTCCAGAATACTCATTCTTCACAAGGTTTTTCATGGTTTGTCATGATCGATATAATCAAAAACTATGGACATAGTCAAAAAAGCACAGGTAGACATCTTTTTGGTGTTCTCTTCTTTCAGTGAAGATCCATCTAATAGCAGCAATGATACTCCTCTTTCCAAATCCCCATCTGATCCTGTCTTGAACCCCTGTCAGTTCTCCCTCAATGCACTGTTGGAGTCGTTTTTGAATTATCTTTAGCAAAATTTTATTTGCATGTGATATTAATGATATTGTCACATTCTGTTGAGTCACCTCTCTTTGAAATGAGGACAAATATAGATCTCTTTCAATCAGTTGGCAAACTATCTGTCTTCCAAATTTCTTGGCATAGATGAATATCTCCAGTGCCGCATCAGGTTTTTGAAGTATTTCAGTTTGTATTTCATTAACTCCTAGTGCCGTGTTCTTTGCCAATACCTTTAATGCACCTTGAACTTACCTTAGATTTACCACCACTTGCCTGTCAGTTTGTCATACTGTGGTGGCTTGCATGTTGCTGTGATTCTGGAAGCTATGCCACTGGTATTTTAAATACCAGCAGGGTCACCCATAGTGGACAGGTTTCAGCTAAGCTTCCAAACTAAAACAGACTAAGAAGAAGAAGGAGAGACGGGTTACTTCCAAATATTTAGTCACTGAAAATCTTATGACTAGCAGTGGAGCACTGTCAGCACATTGAACATATCCAAACAGAATTTAGAAATCATCTCAAGCATAGTTAGATGAATTAGACGTTAATGAACGAAGACTAGAAGAGTTGTGGGATGACATCAAGAACATCATAGAGGAAGAAAGCAAAGGTCATTAAGATAAGAAAGAAGCAAAAGACCAAAATGGATGTCAAAAGAGACTCTGACACTTGATCTCCAGTGTAAAGATGCTAAAGCACATGAAAGAAATGATGAGGTCAAAGAGCTGAACAAAAAATTTCAAAGGGAACATAGAGAAGACAAAGTCAAGTATTATAATGAAATGTATAAAGGCCTGGAGTTATAAAGGGGAGAACACACTCAGCATTTCACAAGCTGAAAGAACTGAAGAAAAATTTCAAGCCTTGCCTTGCAATAGTGAAGGAATCTATTGGCAAAATATTGAATGATGCAGAAAGCATCAAAAGAAGAAGGAAGGTACACACAGAGTCACTGTACCAAGAGGTAGCATATGATCAAGAGGCAATGGTACTGAAGGAAGAAGTTTAAGGTGCATAAAAGACATTGGCAAAGAACAGACTCCAGGAATTGATGGAGTGCAAATTGAAATATTTCAAAAAACTGAGGCAGCACTCGAGGTACTCACTCATCTACGCCAAGAAATTTGGAAGACAGTTGCCAACTGATTGAAAGAGATCCATATCTGTGCCCATTCCAAAGAGAGGTGGCCTAACGGATGTGGAAATGACCAGACAATATCATTATTATCACATGCAAATAAAATTTTGCTAAAGATAACTTAAAAATGGCTTTACCAGTACATTGACAAGGAGCTGCCAGATGTTCAGGCTGAATTCAGATGGGAACCTGGAAAGAGAGATATCCAGAAAGATGTTTACCTGTGCTTTATTTATTATGCAAAGACTTTCAATTGTGTGGATCATGACAAGCTATGGACATCTTTGCGGAGAATGAATATTCCTGAACACTTAATTGTGCTCATGAAGAATCTGTACATACCAAGAGACAGTCGTTTAAACAGAACATTGAATTCTTTAAAAATCAGGAAAGCTGTGCTCCAGGGTTGTATTCTTTCACCATACTTATTCAATCTATATGCTGAGCAAATAATCCAAGAAGATGGATTATATGAATAATGTGGCATCAGGATTGGAGGAAAACTCATTAACAACCTGTGATATGCAGATGATATAACCATGCTGCTGAAAGACAAGCGGATCTAAAATATTTACTGATGAAGATCAAGCCATAATCTCTGGTATGGCTTGCACCTCAATGTAAAGAAAATAAAAATCCCTACAATTGGACCAATAACATCACAATAAATGAAGAAAAGATTGAAGTTGTCCAAGACTTCATTTGCTGAGATCAACTATCAACATTC
>NW_006408649.1:8412952-8433853 GCF_000296735.1 Chrysochloris asiatica | reverse complement strand
TACAATGGTGAATAATTGTTATCAGGACTGATTGTAAGGGCTGGAAATGTAAAAGTAGACATTTTGTAGCAAAGGGAGGGGAGGGATTAACTTTGCAGTCTAGGGGCAGATGTCTCTGGGACCATCAAGGGAGAAGAGTGGAGTACGGAACCCTACCCAGAGAAGCAGTGATGCCAGAGAGGGAAGCAGAGACGACAACATGGAGAGATGGAGAGGCTGGGGACTTTGGACCTGGAGAGGGAGAGAGCCTGTGTGCTGATGACCCAGGGGCAGGCTTGCAAGGTATACCCTGTGGTTGGTGGATGATGCATGGAGGGGGGATTATAACAATGGCAAGGAAACTTTATATGGTGGGATCAATGTGAAGCTAATGCTCTACCATGTAAACTATCACATAACTCAAAATAAAGCATCCTATATACTTCAATAAAAAAAGAAATCAAATGACATATTGCATTAGGTTACACAAGACCACTTTAAAGTGTTCAACAACAAAGATGTCAGTTTGAGGACTAAGGTATGAGTAACCCAAACCATGATATTTTCGCCTCATATGCATGTGAAAGTTGGACAATGAATAAGCAAGACCATAGAAGAATTGATGCATTTGAATTATAGTTTTGGAGGAGAATATTAAAAGTACCATACACTGCCAGAAGAACAAACAAATCTATGTTGAAAGAAATACAGTCAGAATGCTCCTTAGAAGACAGGGTGGCCAGACTTTGTCTCTTATACTTCAGACATATTATCAGGTGGGACCAGTCCCTGGAGAAGGACATCATGCTGGTAAAGTGGAGGGTTGGAGAAAAAGAAGATACCCAAGAACATGAGTTGGTACAGGGCTCAAGCGTAGCAGCGATTGTGAGATTGGTGCTGAACCAGGCAGTGTTTTGTTTTGTTGTGCATAAGGTCCTTATGAATCAGTATGGATTCAGTGGCACCTAACAACAACAACATGGGCAAAATAATGAATGAAGTAGAAAGAATTAAGAGAAAATGGAAGGGATACACAAAGCCACTGTGCCATAAAGAAATGGTCAGTGTTCAATCATTTCATGCAGTACTATATGATCATGAACCAATGGTACTGAAGGAAGAAGTCCAAGTTGCACTGAAAGCATTAGCCAAAAACAAGTCTCCAGAAAATGATGCACTTCAAATTGAAAATTTTTAAAAAAACTTAGGAAGCATTGAAGGTACTCATTCATCTATGTCAAGAAATGTGGATGACAGTTATCTGGCCAGCTGATTGGAGGAGATCCGTATTTGTGTCTATTCCAAAGAGAGGTGACCTAACAGAATGTGGAAATCATCTAACAATAGCACTGATATCGTGTGCAAGTAAAATTTTACAGAAGATAATTAAAAAATGTTTGCAACCATACATTGAATGTGAAACACCAGAAATTCAATCCAGATTCAGATGAGGACGTGGAATGAGGGATATTATTGTTGACATTAGATAGATCTTGGCTGAAAGCAGAGAATGCCAGGAAGTTTACTTTTGCTTTATTGACTAAGCAAAAGATTTCAACTGTGTGGATCATGACAAACTATTGATAACATTGTGAAGAATGGGCATTTCAGAACACTTAATTGTGCTCATGAGGAACCTGTATATAGACAATTGTTAGAATAGAGCAAAGGGATACTGGATGGTTTAAAATCAGGAAAGATGTATACCAGGGTTGTTTCCTTTCACCATACTTATTCAATTTGTTGAGTAAGAAAAATGTGGCATCAGGATTGGAGGAAGATTCATTAACTACCTGCAATATGCAGATGATACAACTTTGCTGCTGGAAGAGAAGAGGACTTAAATATTTACTGATGAAAATCAAAGATCACAGCTTTTAATATGAATTGCACCTCCCTCACTAGACCATAAATAACACCAAGATAAAGGAAGAATAGATTGAAGTTGTCAAAGACTTGATTTTGCTTGGCTCCACAATCAACCCTCATGGAAGCAGTAGTCAAGAAATCAGACAATGTGTTTTATTAGGCAAATCTGCTGCATAAAACTTCTTTAAAATATTCAAGAGCAAAAATATCAGATTGAGGACTAAGGTGCTCTAGACTCATGCAAAGATATTTTCAATTGCCTCATATGCATGTGAAAGTTGGACAATGAATAAGGAAGCACAGAGAAGAATTAATGCATTTGAATTATGATATTGTAGAAGAATATTAAAAGTACCATGAGTTGCTAGATAAACAAACAAATCTGTCTTGGAATATAGTCAGCATGCTCCTTAGAAGTCAGGATGGTGAAATTCCATCCCTGGGGAAGGAAATCATTCTTGGTAAAGTGGAGGGTCAAGATGGATTGGCACAGTGGCAGCATTAATGGGCTCAAGTGTAACAATAATTGAGGATAGTGCAAGACTGGGCAGTGTTAGGTTCTGTGTATATAGGGTTGCTGTAAGTAGGAACAGTCTTGAATACACTTAATAACAACAGTAGCATGAGTCAGATTTTACTCAAAGACAGTGGGTGATTGATACCTGTGGTTACAGCCCCATTTGGGAATGGGGTTTTCTTTGATATGTTAATATGGCAATATTAGTGTAGGGTGTGTCTTAAATCTCTCTTGAGAAATAAGAAAGCAGATGAAGCAAGCAAGCAGGAATGGAAGGGAAGATATACATCAGATGATTGCTAAGGAACCTAGTAATAGATGCTGGAAAGAAAGACCTTCCGTCAGAGTAGACACAGAGAGAGTGAGAGTGTCTTCCCCTAAAGCCCATACCCTGAAATTAGACTTCTAAATTCCTAAACTGTGAGAAAATGAAGTTCTATTCATTAAAACCACCCACTTATGTCTTTGTGTTATAGCAGAACTACATAACTAAGATTGTCGTTGTTGTTAAGTGCCATCGAGTCAATTCCAACTTATAACAATCCTGTGTAGCTGGTAGATTTGAACTGCCGACCTTGTGGTTCGAAGTCCAGTGCTGATCCTATAGTGCCATCAGGTGTTCTACTAACCTGAAAGTGATAGTTTGAAGCACAGCAGCACTACAGGACAAAGGTCTGACAGTCTGTTTCTATAAAGATTTGTTGTTGTTAAGTGCCATCTAGTCAGTTCCAACTCATAGTGACCCTGTATAGGGTTTTCTAGGAGCGACTGGTAAGCCTGAACCACTGACCTTGCATTCAAACTGACTTGGCAATCCAGTGGATTAACATGCAGCCTACAGCCAAGAAAATTCTATGAAGCAAAGCAGTTCTACTCTGTAAAATGTGCAGTTGCCATGTGCCAGAACCCACTTGGTGGAATGGGCTTAGGGTTTAAGGTTCAGCAGTTTTCCATGTGATGATTCAGGGACTGTGACTCCTCCCATCTTGTAGTACCACTATCTTCCACAAAATGTACCCTCAACACAGGAAACATTGCCTCCAAGGGAGCGAAAATCTTTTTTTTTCTTTTTTGAGAGTGAAAATATCTTCTCTATCATAAGGGCCAAATTATATAAACAGATATGTAGTATATCTGTCTGGGCATTACAGTTTCTTGAGGAAAAGAGGGTGTTAGGAGAAAAAAGTTAAAAAAAAAAAATTAGAACCTTTGTTCTAGAAAAATGCTGTCAAATAGAAATATAACATGATCCACACATATAATCTAAAAATATTCTAGTAGCTGCATTAAAAAAATAAAATGAAACCGTGAACTTAACTTTATAAATATATTTTATTTAAGCCTCACTACACCAAATATTGGGAGTCCTGGTGTGGCGCTGTGGGATACTGCACTAGACTGTAAGGTCGTTTGAACCGCAAGCTTAGTGACTCGCTAGTCACTCCTTGGGAACCCTATACAGAGTTGCTATGAGTCAGAACCAACTCAATGGCACTCAACAACAACTCTAAATATTCTTATTTTAACATGTAATCATATTAAAGTTAGATCTTTTGCAGTTTATAAACTAAAAATACAAGTTACCTGCCACAAGCTCACCTCACCCTCACACTCACAATGTACCATGCTGGAACAACTCAGGAGTATGATAATACAAAACCAAACCAACTATCATTGAGTTTCCAAGACTGTAATCTCAATGACCAGCCACGTGTCTGTCAGTTTGTCTTATTGTGATGTCTTGCATGTTGCTGTGATACTAAAAGCTATGCCACCAGTAATTCAAAGACCCATAGTGGACAGGTTTCAGCAGAACTTCTAGAGTAAGACAGATTGGGAAGAAGGACATGACAATCTACTTCTTAAAACACTATTCAATGGAAACCTTATGAATAGCAGCAGAACATTGTCTGATATAATGCCAGAAAATGAGTTCCTCAGATTGGATGGCACTCAAAATACAACTGACTGAGGACCAGCCTGCCTGGGGAAGAAGCTGCCTCCCCAAAGTAGAGTTCACCGTAATGAGTTGGATGCAATAAAGGTTTTGAACATTCATTTGCTGATGTGGAATGACTCAAAATGAGAAGAAACAGCTGCAAACATCCATTTGGAATGTACAAAGTATGACACTAGGAAATGAAAAACAAACTCTTAACAGCATCAACAATGAAAAGGAAACTTGTGGGATGTACAAAGTATGAATCTAGGAAATGAAAAATAATCTCTAACAGCATCAAAAGGGAAAAGGAAAGCTTGAATGTCAATATCCTATGTATCAGTGAGTTGATATGGACTGGTATTTACCATTTTGAATAAAACAACCACATCATTTACTGTGCCAGGGATTGAATAGAAACGTCACATTCATTGTCAAAAAGAATATTTCAAGATCTATCCTGGAGTACAGTGTGGTCAGTGATAAGATAATATCCATACACTTATAAGGAAAATTGGTTCATATATCATTCAAATTTGTATACCAACCACTAATGCCAAAGATGAAGAAATTGACAGTTTTTACCAACTTTACAGTCTAAAATTGATCAAAGATATGGACAAGATTCAGTGATAATTACTGGTAACTGGAGTGCAAACCTTAGAAACAGAGAAGAAATACCAGCAATTGGAAAATATGGCCTTGGTAATAGAAACCTGTGAATAGAACACAGGACAGCATCAGCTAGATAGCAACCCAGATTAAAAAAAAATTCTTAAAGATAAAACAAATCTAGAAGACTGAAAATAGAAAGCCAGAGATATCAATCTGCAAATGATAACAATGTCAAAATAAAAAGGGGGACTAAATGGTGTAGGTATAGATCTTTCATATGGAGAGGAAGTCAAAGCACTATGGAGAAACAAAAGACTGCCTTAAACTTTAACTTAGGATGAGAAAGGTAAATTTCAAGATAACCACAAAGTTAATAATCTTACCAAAATAAAAGAGAAGAAAAACATAAAGACCAAATTAACACAAAATCAACAATGAAAGAAATGAAAAGAAAATCCACAAACAAAAAGAACTCAGCACATACAATTAAGTAGAAGGAAGAAGCCATCAACTAACACATGAAACACAACATGACATTAGTAAGGCACACCTATGCGTAATCATACAGAATGTAAGTGGCTTGTTGTTTTTAAGTGTCATTCAGTCAATTCCAACACACAGCGACCCTGTATAGAGTTTCCAAGAAGCAGCTGGTGAACTTGAACCATTGATGTTGCAGTTCAAAGGACTTTGAAGTCTCATGCATTAACCCACACGCCACCAAGTGGCTTACATGCACTAATATAGAGACAGAGAGATGCAGAATGGATAAAAACAACCCACAATCCATCAAATTGCTGTCTATAAGATGACACAGAGACATAATTAAACTAGAACTCAAACAATGGGAAAATGTATATCAAGCAAACAATAACCAAAAAAGAACAGGAGTAGCAATATTAATTTCTGGTAGAATAGACTTTTAGGCAAAATTCATCGTAAAAGATAAAGATGGGCTTTCTATTAAAAAAAAAAATAATAATGGTTCAATCCTCCAGGAGTGCATGTTGTTGTTAGGTGCCATAGAGTCGGCACCGACTAATAGCGACCCCATGCACAGCAGAACGAAACAATGTCCGATCCTGGGCCAACCTCACCACCACTGCCACACTTGAGTCCATCAATGCTGCCACCTGGCCAATCCATCTCGTTGGGGATCTTCCTCTTTTTCTCTGACCCTCCATCTTACCAAGCATGATATCCTTCTCCAGCGACTGTTCCCTCCTGACAATATGTCCAAAGTATGAGAGACGAAGCTTAGCCATCCTGGCCTCCAAGGAGCACTCTGGCTGCACTTCTTCCAAAACAGATCTATTGGTTCTTTAGGCAGTCCATGGCACTTTCAGTATTCTCCTCCAACACCACAATTCAAAGGCATCGATTCTTCTACGATCTTCCTTATTCACTGTCCAGCTTTCGCATCCATATAAGGCTATTGAAAATACCATGGCTATAAATCTTTATGGGAGCAGAAAGCCTCATCTTTCTCCTGCAGAACAGCTGGTGGTTTCGAACTGCTGACCTTGAGGTTCACAGCCCGATTTGTAACCACTATGCTACCAGAGCTCCTTAGACAGGCTCATAACATACATGAATCTTAATCGACTCAATGACAGTGAGTGAGCAACATATTTGGAGTCCCTGGGTGGTGCAAACAAGTCAAGGGTTTTGCCTCTAACCAAAAGGGTGAAAGTTCAAGTCTACCCAAGAGATAACTTGGAAGTAAGGTCTAGTGATCTACTTCTGAAAAATCCAGCCATTGAAAACCTAATGGAGTGATAAAGGAACCAAGTGTAAATTGCTACAATTTGATGAATTTGATGTACTTGTGAATGTAGTAGCTCAAAATACCAACTAAGAAGGAAAGAATCGGCACATCAAGGAACATTCCCATCCCCTCTGTACACAGGGCTGATAGGGACGGGCAACTTAGACACTGGCTACCTAAAATGGGGGTGGGGTGGAGTGGGGAGTGACTATAAAGGCATGGAGTAACTGACTTACAAGTTTTCAAGAGGGAGTTTAGTTTCAGAGTGTGCAGGGGAAGGTATAGTCCCCACTGAATAGTTTTCATCTTGTCTAGATGGGTCTGTTGAAAAGAGATGGGGATAAGATTCTTATGATTCAATAGTGAGTAATTGTTATCATGACTCATTGTGACTGTCACAGTTGTAAAGGTAGAAGTTTTGTAACAAAAATGATGGAAGTAGTTAATCTTACAGTTCAGGAACAGAGGACCCTAGGATCATCAAGGAAGAAGAGCATAAATAGAATGTGGGACCCTATCCATAGAAGCAGTGACACCAGAGATGGAGGCAAAGATGATGATATCAAGAGATAAAGCAGCTGATGACTCATGGAAAGAGAATGACTATGTGCTGGCAATCAGGAGGCAGGTTTGCAGAGTGTGCCCTTTGGTTGTTTAAATGATTATATATTCCTGAGTGTTTTTGTGTACATCCAAAAAAAAACACACCACAGAAACAAATACTGTTGAATGATGATGCAAGGAGGGGATTATAATCATTGCAATGAAATAAAATATGAAGGATGAGTGTAAAACTGATGTTCTCTCATGTAAACTATCACTCAATTCACAATAAAAACTTAAAACAAAACTCTATGGAGTGCAATTCTGATGCCCATGGGGCCATCATGAATTAGGATCAACTTATCAGCAACTTTTTATTTTGGGGGGTAGCAGCATTTTAAGGGGGCGGAGTATAAAATGCAGGGAGAAGTCAGAAAAGCAAACTTGGCTATACAGGCTGAATGGGTATGGGAGAGAGAATGGGAGTATACTGACAAATACTTAAGGATTTGACAGGATATTTGTACATGGATAATGACCTTTTCTGCGAACAAACCCATGAATGTACATAGTAGAGTATCTACTTGTTTGTTAAGTGCTGTCAAGTCAGTTCCAACTCATAGCAATCCTGAATAGTGTTTATGAAAAGTGGCTGGTGAGGTTGAACCACCAACCTTGCAGTTCAAACTCACCGTGTGGGTCAGTGCTTATTCTACAGCACCATACACGAGACAAAAAAGGAAAAAAAATTGCTTAGTTATTATCAAACATCTTAAGGCAATGAGTTGTTGGGCCTTGGGGACTTAGGGCCATAGTCTCTGGGGATACCATGGTCAACTGGCATAATATAGTTCACAAAGACAATATTCTACATCCTACTTTGGTGCGTAGCAACTGGGGTCTTAAGAGCTCATGAAAGGCCAACTAAGGTGCAACTATTGGTCTAGTCCTATGTGGAAGAAAGAAGAGTGATAGGAATTGAAGATGCTTGGAATTAACTAGTCCAATGAAACATGTGAATATTGGTCATCATGACTCTGAGACCAGAAGAACTAGATGGTGCCTGGTTATCGTTAACAACTATTCTGAAAGGTATCACATTAGAACGTCCTGGCAGAGTAGGAGGAAATGTGGAACAAATATCAAAATTACATATAAAAAATGACTGGGTTTACTGGCCAGAAAGAGATTGGAGGCACCTGAGACTATGGCCCTCAGCCACCCTTCAGGTCTGGAATGGAACTCACCTCATGGTCCAATTTTCAGTCAAGCAGCAGATAGGTATACAGTGTGGACAACACTAGTAAGGCATGCTCACCATGAAATTGTCAACCATTCAAGATCTCAAGGGCAACATTTACATGGGGACAAGTATCAGAGGGGTTAGGAAGGAGGGTGGAATGGAAATAAGAACCACAGGGAGGAAGTGGGATAACCATTGTTGCATGGAGGGGATTACATTCATGGAAATGAAACAAATTGTAGGATTTGTTGAAGGTAAAATGGATGATCTGTCCTGCAAACCTTCACTCTTCACTCAATCTCCAATAAAAAGTTTAAAAAACAAAAATAGAATGGGAAAAAAGCAATTGCTTTGCATTATAACTCCTTCATTCACCGCTAAGCAATTTGTTCCTTTGTTCCTTCTCTCAGTCTAGCTCAAAAACAAAACAAAACAAAACAAAAAACCAAACTTGGCCATAGTGTGCATTCAAGCCCCCAGCAAAGGAAACAGCCAGGCTTGACTTCAGCAGCTGCTTCTCCACATAGCCCACAGTCCTTTGCTCTGAATCCACATCAGCAAATAAAGCCTTTTGATTGGACCTCCCAGGTCCCTTCTCACTAAGGAGTGAGTGCCGGTTGCACAGAGCTAAGAGGTCCTGTCTCAGGAAAAGCAACCTTACTGCTGTAAACCAGAGACGAGGTTTACCTGTGTAGTGAATAAGTCAAGGTCCCTGTGATGGCAGTGGTTTGATTATACCTCAGACCTGGGATTTTTTTTTTTTTTCTTAAAAAAAATTTTTTTTTTCTTTTTAATTGTGAATTGGGTGAAAGCTTACAGACCAGATCAGTTTTCTATTAAACAATCTATACACATTTTATTTCATGTCTTTGATTGTAATCCCCACAATGTAGCATCCCTTATCCTACTTTATCCCTATGTTTCTTATTTTCCATTTCACCTTCTTTATTAACCCCTCTAAATTTTGTTCTCAGGTCATGGCTGCCTTTTTGATCTCCGATGGTTGATTATTCTAAACTGTGAGTACCTCACTAGTGATATTGTTCATCTTATAGACCTGTATACTGTTTGACTGAAAATTGAGCCATGGGAGTGCATTCATTTCTAACCTGAAAGGAAACTAAGGGCCATAGTCTCAGGTGTTCCACCAGTCTATCTGACCAGTAAGCCTAGTCTTCTTTATGAGTTTGAATTTTGCTCACATTTTTCTCTCATTACATTCAGGACCTTCGAATGTGATTCCTTTTAGAGCAGTTAACATGATAGCTGAGCACCATCTATTAGTTCTGGTTTCAGGGTCATGGTGACGATGTTCATGTGGCCTATCAGTCCATTGGTCCAAGTGACTCATTGTTTCCAAGTGTCTTTGATTTTCTTCACTCTTCTTTCCCCTGGACAGGGAGAGATCAATATTTGCATCTTAGATGGTCATTCATGAGTTTTTAATTGTCTTTGTGGACGATGTTATGCCAGTTGAACTTGGCATGACTTGGAATTACAGAGTCTGCAAGGCTGATCCTCCACCACGAGGAATGCCCCAAAAGGTGAAAGGGGATGCCAGTGGGCCAGTGGGCAGTGAGTTGTCTGTCCCCTCCAGACCTTCTTTCCTGCATCCGTGGTCTCTAATAATTCTGGCCCGTAGACCTGCCTGCCATGGATTTCTTCACTCTTACTGAGACCTCGACTCCACAGTTGATAATCAACCTTTTATAGATAATGTATCAGTTGCTATACAGTTGGATCATGGTGATTCCATGTGTGTCAGTGACAGATTTTTCGAAAATAGATCACCAGAAATTTCTTGTGAACTGCCTCTGGGTAGATTCAACCCTCTACCTTTGGGTTAGCAGTCAAGCATGTTAACCATTTATATCACCAAGGGACTCCTTATCACTCGGATTATTATGAGGTCTTCCTCATTACTCACCTAAATAAGTGTAATCATTGCTTCATGTGTTTTTCTGTTCTTCACACCCTCTTAAATGTTACACCCTGGAGTCCCGGTGTGGTGCTATGAGTTAATGCACTGGACTGCAAAGTCGGTTTGAACTGTAAGGTTGGTTGTTCAAGCTCACCAGCTGCTCTTTGGAAACCCTATACAGGGTTGTTAAGGGTTGGAACTGACTAAATGGCACATAACAACAACAACAATCCTGGCCCTGATTCTTAGAACAATGTTTGGCACATATCAATGTCATCTCTAATCCAATAGAATTCCCTGATTCTAATCCAATAGAAGTCAGAACTATCATAGAAGAAAATACACAAATGCACATCAAAATAGAAAATACAAATCACTCATAAGCCCACCTAGAAAATTATTTACATTTGAGTCTATGCCCTTCCAGTCTTTCTTCTTATGTATGTAAATATATTTTTAAAATTGGGAACATATTTCAGATATGGTGTTGTGTTTTTAAATCTGACATAACATTGAATATTTGCCATAGTTAAATATACTTCAACAATCTGATTTTTGATGAGCTGCCTAGTAGTTTTGTTCTATAAAAAGAAAATGGAAAAACTGCATTGGTGAGAAAAAAGGCCACCAAGTAATTTCATTACAATAATGTACCTGGTCTTTCTACTCCTGTGGAGATTTAAAAGCCTCGGGAAGCCTACACAGGGTCGCCATGAATTGAGGCACTTAACAACAATAACAATAACAACAGTGTTCCTAGTCATTCTTTAAGAGTAGCAAGGACTGGCTTCGCTGGCCTCACCCTTGTCTGTCATTTTCAATTTTCAGGCTCTGTTAACTGTAATCTTGTTGCTTAAATGCACCTGGGCTTATATCTGATACTTGACATCTAGCATTCTGGAAAGTAGTAACATTGGATTGTTTGCTATATTCTGGAAGTGTGCTGGAGACAATGAACAGAAGAGTCCTTATGTTGTAGTATGGTGCATAGTGATGGCCTTTAGCATCCTGGTCACACAGTAGCTTGAAAAAAATGCCAGAATTTAATTGACATCAGATTTCAATATGAAAAAGGACTTATCTGCAGACAATAATAGAAAGAATGGTTAACCATTTTATCTCTGAACACTGAGTGAGATACCTTCCCGCTGCTGTTCTTCATTTTTGTTATTGGACCAATGTTCTATATAAATAATTAGATGTAGCCATTTAATACTCAAAGATTTTAATATGTCTATAACAACCAACTTGGTATTGCCATTACAATATCACATTCTGCCAGTGTTGTTCTGTTGTGTCAGACACCAATTTTTAATGAGGTGTCTCTAAGGCAGATAATAGAAAACAAAAATGGTACGTTACTACTCAAGTTCTTTTCACTGTGATTTGGAAGTGATAAAATCTTTATAGAATTAGACCTTTTCTAGAACTAGCTTTTTTATAGGGGGAACAATGGCTCAATGTATGTTGGTAAGGAGTGCACTCGTATTTTATAATGCTTGCTTTACCACTGGCCACACCATTTTGAATGCATGCTAACCAGAGTACCTCTAACCTTAGCTAACTCTAGTTTATTCCAGACTTTTTAGCTATTTAAAGTAAGACTATGCATTTCTTAAGGAGGGAGATAAACAAGATGTGGCTCCCTAGTATTATTAGGAAAATGTTCATATTTAACCTAAGTTTAGACTAGCCAACTATACAGTAGCCTCTGAAACCTCTGGTCAAGTAGAGATAAATGTCCTGAGTATCAAGTTGACCAGTTAAGTACCTATCTCTGAAAAAGAATCCATTCTTAGAATAGAAAGAATAAAATAGCACAATTATAGCATAATGATCCTATGTGTCTTTCATTCTTTTTAGTTTCAAGTCTTTGAAAATGAAACAATTATTCTAATTGCCCCAAATTCAAACTATTTTTTTTGTTTTTAAAATACAGCACTTGAAATCTAGTTTACATTTGTCTGTCAACTTGAACTGGAGTCTCATAGTTTTTGCTTTTGTACTTTGTTGTTGTTATTGTGGTTAAGTGCCTTCAAGTCAGTTCTGACTCATAGCAATTCTGTATAGGGTTTCCATGGTGCACCTGATGAGTTTGAAATGCCGACCTTGTAGTTTAAACCTACCTTGCTGTCCAGTGCTTTATCTCACAATGCCACACCAGGACTCCTTGTACTTAGCTGTTGTTTTGTTGTTAAGTGACCACCCATATTGAGTCTATATAGGCTTTCTGAAGAGCAATTGGAGGGCTTTAACTATTGACCTTATGGTTCACAGTTCAGGGCTGATCCTCTAGTGCCATATCAGGATAATAAATAATTTTAAAATATACTTATCCACATACCTTGCAGGGTGGTGTGGGTGGCGTGGAGGAGTAGCAAGGGTTGTCTTATGACAGCCCTTGGGTCATGACAGCCTAGAAACCTGATCTTGTCCCTTCAGACTGTGGGTTAATACACCAGACTGCAAAGTTGTTTGAACTGCAAGGTCGGCAGTTCAAGCTCACCAGCTGCTCCTTGGAAACCCTATACAGGGTCACTATGGGTCGGAATCGACTCAACAGCACTTCACAACAACAACAACAACAGGTTTGCTTCATATATCTTGGTGCTTTTTCATTGGGAGTGTAGGTATTTATTATGGTTATGTCATCTTGCTCAATTGACTCTTTGATCATGAGATAGTGTCCTTCTTTGTCTCTTATGCTGGTTTTTGTCTTAACGTTTACTTTATTGGATATTACTATTGCCACTCATGCTTGTTTATTGTTGCAGTTAGCTTGGTATATTTTTTTCCATCCTTTAACTTTTAGTCTGCTTTTGTCTTTGTGTGCAAAGTGTGCCTCTTGCAGGCAGCATATTGAAGGGTCTTGTTTTCTTATCTATCCTGCCATTCTCTGTCTCTTCATGGGTGCATTCAATGCATTGACATTCAATATAATTATCTACAGGTATGAATTAATTGCTGCCATTATGTCAATTTTTTGGTAGTGCTGTTTGTTCCTTTGTTCTGCATGACTTCTTGTGCTAAGTTTGTGTTTTTTGTGCTATTTCTTGTCAGTTTCTTCTTAGTTTTCATGTTTGCTTGTTCTGCTTGGAAGTTGATTTTCATGAACTTTGTTGTGCAGTATTAAGTTTCTTTATAGTCTATTAACTTTTCTCTCCCTTTAAGAGAATCTATTGTATCCTGTAATCTACCTGACATTCTCACCACCTGGATCTCTGGTGCTACGTTTATCCCTTCTTTGACATTGATATAATTTTGATCTTCGGTTGACCTCCCAGCTCCTTTGAATTCGTTGTTGTGGTTTTGTTCTGTTCTGACTCCTTCAACTGGCCTTTCCAGTCACTGAACAAATTTTCTTTATTGTTTAAGCACATTTGAATTGGATTTCTGACTGGTCTTACTATTTTTACTTTCTCTGCAAAAAGCAAGTATATTAGTTTCCTTACATTGTTATTGGAGTCTTGGTGTGGCGCTGTGGGTTAATGCGCCAGACTGCAAAGCCTTTTGAACTGCAGGGTTGGCGGTTCAAGCTCACCAGCTGCTCCTCGGAAACCCTATACAGGGTTGCTATGGGTCAGAACTGACTCGATGGCACTTCACAACAACAGCAACATTGTTATTACAAAATAGCACAAACTAAGTAACCTAATGAATTGGTAAGTGCCATCAAGTTGGTTCCAACTCATAATGACCCTGTAAAGTGTTTCTGAGGAGAAGCTGGTGGGTTTGAACTGCAGACCTTGTGATTCGCAGTTGAATGCTTATCCTATAGCACCACACCTGGAGTCCAGGTAACTTATAAGAACAGATATGTAGTGTCTCACAGTTCTAGAGACTAGAAATCCAAATCAACCTGTCAGTGGGGTATGCGTCTTCCAGTCTCTAGGGACAGATCTTTTGTATCTCTTCCAACTTCTGGTAGCCCCGGGCATTCTTTGGCTTCTAGGTGCATTTTCAAATGGCAGTGCTTCCTTTGTCACTCTATCTTTGTATCTCCTCTATTTCATAAGGGCACCACTCAGATGAGATTAGGACCCTATTTCCAAACAAGGTCCTATTCACAGATACCTGAGGGTTAGAACTTCAACATTTCTTTTCAGGGTACACAATTCAATCCATGACATCAGGTCATTCTGTAAAATATGTGAATTAGATCAGGCTCCTGTTCCCTACTTAAAACTATTAAATGGTCTTTCATAAAAAGTAGAATGTAAATCTAAACTCCTGACCCTGACCTACAAGGTCCTGCCTCTGATGTCACTTCAACTTTTCTCATGACAATTCAGTCAAACTGGTCTTTTTGTTGCTCAAACACCACAGGCTGGTTCCCATCCTTGGGATCTTTGTACAATCTGTTTCTTCTGCCCAAATTGCTCTTCCCCAGATTCGTGTGTGTTACTTCCTCTGAGCAATCAGTCTAATGTAGTCCTGCGCACCCCCCACCCCCACCCCAAGGTAGGTATTTGCTCAAGCTCCTTGTTTATTTTCTCCATAAAACATATTATAACTTGTAATTAACTCAATGATTTGCATTCAGGAACACCATAGAAACACAAAGAACAGTCTGTAGACATGGAGCTGAGATCCTCTTCTCCCTATACCCACAAGGGAACAGGACCTTCTCCCATATATCCAGATGGCATCTTGGGAGCAGAGGAGATTGGCAAAAGCTGGATCTACAAATGGAATGAAAAGATAACCAAAATTTCCCACAAATGTTTTGAAACCCCCTGGTATGCTTGGTCGTTGCTGTGGACAACAGTGTTGAGTATGGCAGAGGGATTAAGAAAAGTAGGATGCTCTACCGAAGATTCCGGGGGGACAAATGGAGCAAGAGAAGGGTTTATGTTGTGCCACACTTCTCCCAGATTCTTGCCTGGATTAACGTTCTATTTCCCAGGTCTTTTCTGGTTCACCCTTCCCCAGTACCATCTCTCTTTCATACCCTTCCGTCAGGCATCTTTCTGTAGTTTCTGCAACATGTGAGTTTTGCATCCCTCTCCTTTCTTGGCTTGTGTAGTTTAGCTCTGCCCTGTTCTTTCATCACATAGCTCTGTCTGTAACATTGTTAAAAGCTGTAGTACCCAGGATGCTGACTTTATGCTCTCCAAACAAAAGAACTTGTAATTATCAGGATCTCTCTTATTAGAAACCTGGGGGATATTAACAATTTTACTTTTCTTTTGATGGAATCAATCATCCAATCTTGCCAAAGTTCAAACCTAAATACTCTTTTCTTCTCTCTATCTACACAGATTTTGTCTGAATTCAGGTTTCATCATCTCTGGCCTGAACTATTACAGCAACCTCCTTCCTTTACCTTCTTTTAGGTTCCCTTCTATTTTATCCTTCTCTAGAGCTTCATAAGGCTACTTCCTTACTTTACTTTTTGATATACTAAGAAATGCAAAAGCAGAATTAAAAGGTTATCATTTATTTTACATGCTTACTTTTAACAAAATGAATGCATTAAGTTTTTTTTAAAAAGTACTATTATTTACCAGATCATTGCAGATTTTATAATTAATTTTTGTGGTTGGTGAGAATAGACACAGTAAAACATAACTGATTCAACAGTTTCTGCATGTACAAATCAGTCAAAAGTAGTTTCATGAATATCACATTCTTTTCTATCTTGCCAGGACAAGCATAAAATATTAAATGTTTCATCTCATTTTGAGATAATCACAAAAGTCTAAGTTCAGATTCCTTTGAGACTAAGAAGCTGGGCCAAATGGTGATTCTGGCTACCTATGATAACAAACCAATCAGTGGCTGGCTGTGTGGCTGCACAGTGAAGCCCCAATGCCTCAGCAGAGGTGCGGCTGGCCCTGTACTCTGCTTAGCACTCACCCTGTTGTTGTTGTCAAGTGCTGTTGAGTGGCTTTGACTCTTAGCAACCCTATGAAGGGTTTCTGAGGAGTGGCTGGTGAATTTGAATTGCTGACCTTGCAGTTCAAACTGACTTTGAGGCCCAGTGCATTATCCTACAGCCTCAATTATCTTGGACAAATGTATCTCTCTCGTCCCTGTCTTTACCTAAATGTCTGTCCCCTATCCCTCTCTTGACTGACTCCAATTCTTTCTTTAAGTTTAAGATCTTTCATTATCCTTCTTAGGAAGCTTTTCTTGCCCTCTCCTCCAGGAAGGCTGAGGGGTTGCTGCTCCTCCAAGCTCCACCCTACTTGTGTCTCTGGCTTCTTTCTACCTGTATAGGATGATTTGTCACTGTCTGCCTCCTCCAGGACATTGTGAGCTAATGAAGGACAAGGACTATGTCTTGGTTAAGGCTGCAATAAATACAGTAAATGAAATGCCACAGAGGTCTGAATTACATCTTTATTTGTAATGAAAAAGATTGTCTAGCTGTTCTCCCATTTCTTTGGGCTGGATATTTTTTTCGAGGGGTGCTGCTTATAGAACTTTGTGAATTTGCAATACTGTGCAGCCAAATTCTGGCCAATGGACCGCTGTCCTCTTATTTAGTCCTTGGTGAAGTGAGGTATTTTGGGGGATGGGGTGGAAAGGGTCCTGTTGGCACTGTGGTTAATTGCTGGGCTGCTTGAACCCACTGGTCACTTTACAGGAAAAAGATGTGGAAATTTACTTCTGTATAAAGATTTGCAGTCTTGGAAACCCTATAGGACAGCTCTACTTCAGCTTATAGGGTTGTTATGAGTCAAAATCTATTCCATTTCAATGGGATTTGAGGATGAGTGGGCAGAGGCATGTTTATGGCACTGGGAAGTATGAGCATGAGTCAAAAATTATCTGCACTCTGGGTGTGGAATTTATTTTAATTAACTTTTAGAAAAGACATCATTTTTTGGACAGCCTCCTTGGTCTTCAAAACCCTTTGTCCATCTGTCAACAAGCTTTCATAGTCCTTTATTACAAAATGTTTTAGGCTCAGCTGTGAGCCACGAATGCACCTCTATCTTTACTTTTTCACCGGAGGTGAATCTTCATTCTCAAAGGGCAGCTTTCAGGAAACTAGACAGGTCTAATGGAGCAAGGTCAGGACTATAGGGCAGATGTTTAAACACCCTAAAAAGGAAGTTTCTACAGACTGTCAACAGTGTAGGCAGAAGTGTACAGGATTGTTAGGCAAGATCATAGTCTCCTTGGTGTGGTGCTCTAGGATAAGCCCTCAATCATAATAAGGTCAGTTTGAACTGAAAGGTCGGTGGTTCAAACTCACCAGCCATTCCTCGGAAACCCTATACAGGGTCGTTATGAGTTGGAATTGTCTAATGGCACTTAGCAGCAATAACAGGGTTTAATCCGAAGTTCAGGCTTCAACTCTTCAGTGAGCATCTCAGTAACAGTAACGGGCACTGTTGAGTGTTGAATCTTTTTACTGATAATGTTCCAATACTGGCCTTTGAGAATCCCAGAAAACTGTAAGCATCAACTTTCCACCTGATGGTTGACTTTTGAACTTCTCAGGTTTATACTGATGAATTCATGTCTCATCACCAGCAATGATTTTTTAAGAAGAAACTTTTACCTTCCTTCTAGTATGGGCTCAAATCTTGTTTGCATATGTCCAAACGCTTCTGTTTATGGTCTTTCATTAGTTGTTTTGGTACCTATCTCGCACAAACTTGTCAAAACCCAAGTCTGTCATGGATTATTTAATAGGCAGAGCCATGGCTAATTTGAAAATGATTTGCCACATAATTCACCGTGACTCGTCTATTCGACAGAATCATTTCGCATGCACGCCCAATGTCATCAGCCATGGAAGTGGACTAGCATTTTACTAAAAACGCTAGAGCAGATAATTTTTGACTCATCTGCGGATAAGCAGATGACCACCAGGTGGTGCTACGGTTCTTCTTTGGAAAATTGCAAGCCATTCATCATTCGCAGGACCTACCAAACCCACTGCCTTCACTGGATTCTGACTCATAGCAACTCTATACAGGGTTTCCAGAACTGTAAATCTTTACCAGAGTAGACAATCCCATTTTTCTCCCAGAGGGGCTGGTGGATTTGAACTGCCTACCTTCTCGGTGGCACTTGACAACCACCACCACCACCACCACCTTGAGGTTAGCAGCCCACCGTTTAACCCACAGCACCACATGAATCCTTATTTGCAGGACACAGGTAGCACATTCCCAACGATTGTAGATTAGTTTCTAGGATGAGTGTCCATGAAGTTACCCTAACAAACAAAATCCCAAACCCCAATCCAGTTCATGGGGGTAATACAATTTTGTAAAAGATATGTAAATTCAATTAAAGGGAGAAATTAGTCCAAGTAAATAGGCAAACTCATATAATCTCTTAGTGGTTAACAGTGCTTAAAGGTCATTTACTCAGGACCCTGCTCCTCAATCAGACCCCAGGAGGGAGCATGGCTTTGTCTAGGACAGGTTTGGAGTCTGCCTGTGCAGAACAGATTAGAACCCTCCATCCCAGCGTTCTTTCTGCACCTCATTTAGCTGGTTTATCAAGAGACAGACAGGCACACAGGCGTGGTCTCTGGGTAAGTAACTCCTCAGAGATGCTCTTCAGGACAGTCTCATTCCTTCCCCCACTTGCTGTCTTCCTGGAATTGAGTCACAGATGAATGTAAACATGGACTGCAGTGGAATGAATATTCAAATGTTTTGAAGGTAGCCAATCAGGCTTCATGTTGATGTGGACTGTGTACAGGGTCGCGTTTCCTTCTCCTACCCTTACACACACACACACAGAGCTTTCCCTTGACCTTGTGGCCAAGGCCACAGCTTACGCCCAACTCTAGAAAGCCCCATTCACATAGGAATCTTATGTACATGGTATCCTCGTGGGCTGTGAAAAACCACTGGACTGGCAGATCTCCCAGGACTATCTCTAACCTTTGCACACAACTTAGTCAGCTGCACACGTCACGCTGCCTGTACCCAGTTCTTTCCTCAGTCTGATCTCTCCTTTGGCATGTAGCTGCAGTGCTTCAACTTCCAGCAGCTGAACAGTCACACTACAGAGAAATTTAGAGCTGTACCAATTTCTTACCAAAGCAAAAAGAAAGGAATCATATCAGTGTTAAAAATATTCTGTTAACAATCAGTGTTGATCTTTTAATAAATTATTCTCTATAAAATTTACTTTTACTACGTAGTGAAAAATCTTAGTAAGGCTGGGTCTACAGATGTTCAGATTTTATAAAAGTAGATGGACACATCATTGTTTCATTCTATTCTTGACATGTATCAGGCACTGTACTAGGCACTGGGGATATGGGTGAGGAATAAAACACTTCCCTGACTTTGAGGAACTCATAATGTAGCATCTCATTTTAGCATAATGGTCGAAACAGGGCTGCACACTAGACATTGATGAGTAGTGTCAGGGAAAGCTTCTGAAAGGAGTGAAGATCTACAATGATTCCTGAAAGAATTCATCAGGGGAAATAGGTAGGAAGGGCATTCAATGGCGAAGACAACATGAAAACACCATGGTTCTGCTGTGAAAGCTCTAGGTTCTTCAGTTTTGTGCAAGTGTCAAGTGCAAGGGAAGGAGTCCCATGAGATGAGTGAAGCTCAAGGTGTAAGTGGGGCCTGTTGTAATTCTCCCAGCTATGCAGGAAGCAACATACGGCTAGGCTTGCTCCACAGATGTAGCATCTACTGTTCTTCATATGCATTGCTTGATGGAGGCTTATACTCAATGGCGCTCTTGTGTCTCTTACCACACTCTCCTAAAACTTATTGTAAATCTGCTAAGATTTACTGTAGACTTCCCCTGAGGGTGGGAACCACACTTGACTCAGGCTTCACAAAAGTCTGACATACTATGGATGCTCAACACATATTTATTGAGTAAATAAATGAAACCAAGTCTTGTGATTTATCCATCCATCCATCCATTCACTCAGCCAGCAATAATGAAGTGCTTTCTTTAGATGGAAGAGACATCTCAGGGGCTTTCAGACCCATGAGAGTGTCCATCACTAGAGCTCCATATTGGGAAGGGACAGAAAGATATGGTGGCTGAGGGATAGAAATTAGGCTTGATTATGCTCTAGCTGGTGATGCTAATGTATCCATGATACTGATATTGTCAATGAAAAGTAAATTATTTACAACCTATGGATGCAGTAGTTCAAAAGAGGGAACAAATCTTTACAGTGAGGATCATTCCCATCCCCTCCATATACAGAGTAGACAGGGATGGGCAACTTGGACATTGGCTACCTAAAATGGGGGGGGAGGGCAGGGCTACAAAGGCAAGAAGTGACTGGCTTATAAGCTTTCAAGAGGGAGCCTACATCCAGAGGGCGTGGAGGAAGGTAGAATCTTCACCGAGTAGTATCCAATCTGTCTAGGCGGGGTTGATGAAAGGAGATGGGGATAGGTCTCTTGTGATATAATAGTGAATAATTGTTATCAGAACTGATTGTGAAGGTTGGAAATGTAAAGGTAGATGTTTTGTAGCAAAAGGAGGAGAGTGATTAACTTTTCAGTCTAGGAGTGGAGGTTCCTGGGACCATCAAGGGAGAAGAGTG
>NW_006408649.1:8408443-8411801 GCF_000296735.1 Chrysochloris asiatica | reverse complement strand
AGATTTCAAGATGCCACTGTTGGTTGTTATGCTGTACCTCAGCATTTAATTTAATTTTCGTCCTGTTTTGTTTTTAAATTCTCTTTCCCTCTCTACAGCCCTGTCCTGGCCTTTCCCATATTTAAAAAAAACAAAACTTTCAGGTTCTGCTCTTGGGCTGAGTATCTGTGCGCATGTGTGGCAGAAGAACCCACCAGTGGTGAGGATGGGGCTGTCCACTCGCTCAGGTGCCCCCCTCCCCTTTAGTTACCAGAATGGAGGTGCGCAAACAGTGAGGGGTGGGTGGCGCACTGACCTGAAAAAAAAGAAAATCAGAACAAAGCAAAACCAACAAAGTGTATTGTCCTCCAAGGTTCCTGTGGTGTTTTTCCTGTGGTGTTTCTGCTCCCTGGCTTGATCTTGCTGTTTGGTCTCACCCAAGATGTGGGCTCTGGGTCTCTGAGCCTGGCAGATTCAAAAGTATGCGATTTCTTACTTCAGCTTCAAGTTCCACTATCTATAAGCCCTCAAACTTTAAAAATATTCCTACCTCTGTGGTTCTGAGTTTTGGAGCTCTGCCCTGGATCTGCTTTGCCTGGTATTCTGGGTTATTGCTGATGGCAAACTTCACTGCACCTCCACCCTAGCCGCCATCAAGGCCCGCCTCCCACAAAGGTAGAGTTTGAATGAATTTCTCAGTTCCACTCAGGGAATCAGGCTGACTAGTGGTCACTGGGAAGGCCCTTCCCACCATGGTAAAACCCACAGCCATTGAGTCAATTCCTACTCACAGTGAACCTAGAGTGCAGAGTAGAACTGCCCCAATGCTCTAAATCATTACAGAAACAGACGCCCCCATCCCATCTTTCTCCCATGGGTCAGTTGGTGGGTTTGAATCACATACCTTTCGGTTAGCAGCCTAATGCTTAACCCACATTTAGCAAATAAAAATGCAGAATTCCCAGATAAATTTGAATTTCAGATAAATGGCAAATTAATTTTTAGTATGTCTCAAATGTTGCAGTTCTAGACCATGGAGCAGGGATTGATTGTTTAGCAGTAATCTGGATGTGATGTGTCTCCAGGCACTGATTCAGGCACAACAAGCAGGCTCTGGTTTCACCATCAGCACCAGGACAGGGGCCCCCTGCATGGCAACCATAAATATCTGGTCACTGGACAGGGTTGGCCCTCAATGAACAAGAGTTAATTGAAACGTGTTGTTAAATGCCATTGAATAGGGTTTCTGAAGAGCAGCTGGTGGATTTGAACTTCCAACCTTGTGTGTGGTTCGCAGTCCAGTGCTGATCCTACAACACCACACCAGGAGCTCTCTAGTATCTCCATTTATTGGGTGAGTCTTTGGGGTCTGAAAGAATCTAGGGTCTTACACTATGGACTTTCAATCTGGGGACCAGTCCTAGTCATACTGCTCCCTCCTATCCCTGAATCGTGGCCTTCTGTGGTCTTCTGGGCAGTCAGCCACGGGGAGTGAATGTTAGGCCTTTCCTCTATCCCTGCACTGACATGTGCCCAACTCTCTGCTGGGTGCTGGAGACACGGAGGGAACAAGGGGTTCATAGGCCTCTGAGAGACATTGCAGAGGTGAGATCAGTTCTCTAAGTGCTAATGGACTACAGACAGAGGACAAGAGTTGGTCCAGTGGACCCAGGGGAGGCTTTCCTGTGGAGATGTGTTCTCTTGGGGTTCTGGAAGTTGAGGGTCTGGATATACACGCCTGCATCCAGAGTTGCATAGTGTGTGGCCCAAGTGACTTATTGTGCAGCAATTAATGCAGCAACCCTTGGCAGGCCCTGGAGAGTGTGTGGGATCTGGGACTGGGGGACTCACAGGCCTAAGGTCTCAAGTGACACAGAAGGCCAGTCCTAGACAGAACCTTTACAATGGTTTTGTACAACCAACAGGGGATTTAGCAGTGGGCCCTAGGAGAGCTGCAAAGGTATTTCACCATGTGTTGGCATGAGGATGGATCTCAGCTCTCTATGTGGTCTCATCCATTCCTAAGACTCAATGTCATCAGCTGCTGTTCTGCCAAAAGCAAAGGGATGGATGAGGTGGCTTGTCTGTTTCCCTTATTGAAGATGCTAAAACCACATCTGAGGATTCAGGAAAAAAAAAAAAAAGACCAAGATAAGAGACCAAGCCTTATTCTTGGTTTTCTTTATTTCTTGCTTGCCATGAAAAGGAAAAAGGAGTTAATGTATCACTCCAAATTATAAATTAGCATTACTATGTTATAAACATCTTGGAAGATAATGGAAAAAAAAATAATGATGCCATTATTCCACTCTCCTAGCCCAACCTCAGTTCAAATTAATTTATTTCACAGATATATTGCAAAGGAGCCCTAGCAGCACTGTGTATTAAGTGTTGGCTGCTAACTGAAAAGCCAACTGTTCAAACCCACCAGCCACTTAGAGGGAGGAAGATGAGGCTGCCTGCTTCTGTAAAGCTATATAATCTCAGAAACACTGTACAGGGTCACTATGAATCAGAAATGACTCCATGACCATGGGGTTTTTGGTTTGCTAGATTACAGGCACTACTCTAGGGAGTGGGGATATGGCAGTGGATAAAGCCGAATACTAGAATCAAAGACACGTACTCTGTGGACCAGCCCTTCAGCTCCATCTATGTACTCAACATATGTTCACCACAAGCGTACATGAGAATTTTCATAGCAGCACTTTTGTAATAAATCAACTGGAAACCACTCAAATGTCCATCAGCAATCAAATGTGTCCGACTCACACAGTGAGATCAGGCAGCGATGAGAATGAGAAAACTACAGTGTCCACATTATGTCTGTTGTTGTTAAGTACCATTGGTTCCAACTCATAGCAACTCATAGGGTTTCCAAGGATTGATTGGTAGATTTGAACTGCTGATCTTGCCCCTCAATTAGACTCTGTAATCCAGTGCTTATCCCACAGCACCACACGGGGACTCCACAGTATGTCTGTGAGCTGCATAATCTACATCTCGTAGACATAATGTCTTATCAAAGAAGCAAGTCACACATCATGTGATTTTATCTATGGTATTGAGTGCCATTGAGTACATTTCAATTTATAGTGACCCTTTGTGACACAGTAGAACTGCCCCATAGAATTTTCTAGGCTTGTGGTCTTTGTAGAAGCAGATTGACAGGACTTTTTCCTGCAGAGTCATTTGTAATTGTTGTTAGGTGCCATCGAGTTGGTACCGACTCATAGAGACCTTATGCACAGCAGAACAAAACACTGCCCAATCCTGGGCCAACCTCACTACTGTTGCCACGCATGAGTTCATCGATGTTGCCACTTGGCCAGTCCATCTTGTTGGGGGTCTTCCTCTTTTCATCTGACCCTCCACCTTA
>NW_006408649.1:8395864-8407143 GCF_000296735.1 Chrysochloris asiatica | reverse complement strand
TTAAGTCCTCTTACTTTCATCAAGTAAATATTTTAAGTCCTCTTACTTTCATCAATAAGATTGTATCATCTATATATCAGGTTGTTAATGAGTCTTCCTCCAATACTGATGCCACATTTTTGTTCATATAATTCAGCTTCTCGGATTATTTGTTCAGCATACAGATTGAATAAGCATGGTGAATGAATACAACCCTGGTGCACACCTTTCCTAATTTTAAGCCATCCAGTGTTCCCTTGCTCTGTTCGAACATCTGCCTCTTAGTCTATATACAAGTTTCTCATGAGTGTAATTAAGTGTTCTATTCATCACCGAAAGTAGTGTATTTGGTATCCTACTATTGGAGTCCTGGTGTGACTCTGTAGGATAAGCATTGGACTGTTAACTGCAAATTCTGCAGTTCAAATCCACCAACTGCTCCTCAGAACCCCTATACATGGTTACATGCAAGCTGTTTATTGGTTCAAGCTCACCAGATGCTCCTTGGAAACCCTATACAGGGTCACTATGGGTTGGAATCGACTCGATGGCACTTAACAAAAACAACATTATTATTTTAGAGCTATCTGGTCTTTTTTTCAATTCTGTTAGAGTTTATGTATTTTAGAGCTCTGTCACTGGGTGCATAAATACTTACTACTATTGCTACATCTTCTTGGTGAATTGTTTCTTTAATCATTATATAGTGCCCTTTTTTGTTTTCTTATTGTGGATTTTGCTCAAAATTATTATTGCTACTCTTCATCCCTTTTGGATACTATTTACTTGAAAAAAATTTTTTCCATCTTTTGATTTCAACTTGATTATGTCTTTGTGTCTGAGGTGTGCCTCTTGTAGGCAACATACGGATGGCTCATGTTTTTAATTCCATTCTGCTACTCTGTGTCACTTGACAGTCACATTGAATCCATTTACATTAAGTGTAATTAACAATAGGTATGGATTCATTGCTGTCATTTTGTTATACATTTTTTGGCACTGATAATTTGTTTCTCTTAATTTTCTGTGCTTAGTTCTTTCTGTACATGAATTTTCTTTTCTAATCCATTGTTGTTTATGTGTTCACTGATTCTTTTTTTACATTTGTTACTTTTCTTTGTGATTACCCTAACACCTTATTCCTGTTACAAGTAAAGTCTGATCTTGAAATCACCTTGATTTCCTCCTCAGATGGAAGTTCTATATCGTTTATTCCCATTTTTGTTTTGAGGGTGTCATTGTTTATAGCTTAATTTCTCTGGTTCTCTGTAGTCAATTTTTTTAAAAAAGGTTTTTATTGTGAATTGAGTGAAAGTTTACAGGGCATATCACCAATTTTACATTCAACAAATCATATACCTTGTTTCATTACAATGATTGTAATCCCTCCATGTACCATCAGTTAACAGTATTTCTCTCTATTCACTTTAGCTTTTTTAAATAAAACAAAACAAAAAAAACACTCAGGCATATATAATAATTGACACCTCCAAAGGGCACATTCTGCAAGTCTGCCTCCTGGCCACCGGCTCTCAGTCCCTCTGTTCCCATGAATCTAGAGTCCTCAGCTGCTCCATCTCTCCATGTCCCCATCTCTGCCTCTGTCTCTGATATCACTGCTTCTCTGGAAAAGGTCCCATATTCTGCTTGTGCTCTTCTACCTTGATGATCCTAGGGTCCTCTGTTTCTGGATTGTAAAATTAATGTAGTCAATTTTTAAAGCTCTGGTTTGTTTCTGTGACATCTTTATCTGGGTTGGCATCTGGGTGATGTTGTCATGCATCTTTACCTTAGGTTGTTGTCTGATGTCATTGGCTCTCTATCCGAAGGACTCCCTTTCATATTTATAATATTTGTGTGTTTTTTAAATTTTACAAATTCCCTTAATTTTTGCTTATCTGGGATGTCTTAATTTAGCCATCTTTTTTTTTTTTTTCCACCTAAGTTTTTATTGTGAATTGAGTGATAGTTTACATGGGAGAACATCGGTTTTACACTCATTGTTTCATTGCAACGATTAAACTTTCCTCTGTGCATCATCATTCAACAATATTTGCTTCTATTCTCTCTGATTTTTTTTGGTGTGTGTGTGTGTGTACACAAAAGCACTCAGGAATATATAATCATTTAAACAATGAAAGGGTACATTCTGCAAGCCTGCCTCATGGCCACCAGCACTCATCCTTTCTCTTTCCATGAGTCTGGAGTCCATAACTGCTTTATCTCTCCATGTTCTCATCTCTGCTTCCATCTTTGGTGTCACTGCTTCACTGGATAGGGTTCCACATTCCATTCATGCTCTTCTCCCTTGATCATCCTAGGGTCCTCTGTTCCTGGACTATAAGATTGAATACTTCTCCCTTTTTGTTATACAACTTCTACCTTTACAATTTTGACAGTCACTACTAGTCATAATAAAAATCATGCACTATTGAATCATAAGAATCTTATCCCCATCTCCTTTTATCAGACCCTTCTAGACAAGATGAAAACTATTCACTAAGGATTCTACCTTCCCCTGCACAGGCAAGATGCAGGGATACACACTGGAGCCTTTGCGCCATCTTTTTTTTCCCGCACCATAAATTTTGAAAGACAATTTTACTGGATATATAATTCTTGGTTGGCATTTTGTTTTCTTAAGGATTTTACTTATGTCAATCCATTGTCTATTTTTCTGCATGGTTTCTGATAAGAAACCATTTATTTGTGCCTCTTTGTAAGTGATATTTTATCTTTTCATAAGCTGCTTTCGGAATTCTTTCTTTGTCTTTGATTTTATAAAGTTTGATTATGAGACATCTTGGTGAATTTGGTTTTGGTTCTACCCAGTATGGGATTATTGAGGTTCTTCGATGGCAACCTTCTTGTCTTTCATGATATTTGGAAAGTTTTAAATAAATATATCTTTAAATATCCTTTTTGTACTTCCCACCTCCTCCTTTTCTGGAATTCCTATTATGTGTAAATTATCCCTCTTGATGGTGTCTCATGGAAATCTTAGATTGTCTTCATTTTTCCTCATTTTTTTTCTGATTGTTCCTCAAACACATTAGTATCAAATACTTTTTGCCCTTGTTTTGCTGATTCTTTCTTCTTTTGATTCAATTCTACTCTATTTCTTCCCATTGAAGTACCTATTTCTGATTTTTTTTTTGTTAATGTCAATTTCTAGTTCTTGATTTTGTATGCCTTCTAATTGTCTATTGAGTCTGCCATTTTGTTCTTGAATTATTTTCCTGATTTCTTCCAGCATTTTTCTGTGTTTCCCTTTATTTCCTTGAGGACCTTAAATAAAAATCTTTAGAATTCTTTCTTAGGTACTTATATTTTTACTTCTTTCTCAGGAAGGGTCTCTGACCCTTTATTTTGCTCACTTGTTTGAGCCATCTTGTCCTTACTGGTTTTTCCCCCATATGATTTATTTTTGTCTATTTTCTCCAAGGCATTAATGTATTTTATTTATTCATATACTAATTTATTGATGATATGTTTGCTTGTTTCTCTTGATTTTTTTGTTTTGTTTTTGATATATCAGGACTGTGCTCCACTGATCATTGGTCTGGCAGCATGGAACACAGCTTACTACCTGTTCATGGGTGGGGAAGGCAACAGTGGGGAAGGCAACACTACCTGTCATATAAACCTAGTGATGGCAGAGGTTCAGGTGTGGGTCACCACCTGTCATAGGTGCAGCGATGTGGAAACATAATAAGATAGTGTTTTTGGGGCGAATGGGGCAGTGGATGGAGGAGATGTGACTGGTGACCAGCAGCATGGAACATTCACTGCCATTTGCTGGGTGTGGTGGATGACCAGTGTTGCAGGTATACTCATGGCTGCTTGCTGAGTGGGAGGAAGTGGTGGGCAGGGAGGTATGAAGTGCATGCCAGCTGGGCAGGGCAGCCTGGGGAGGGGTATGACAGAGTGGGGCTGTGGCAAGTGATCAGTGGTGCAGGAACACTCATTGCTGCTCACTGAGTGAACAGAGTGAGTTGTCAGGCAGGATGGTGTGCAGTGGGGGAGGGGAGGGCAGCGAGGGATGGGAGTCTTCTTGCCACTAATCATGAGAAGGTCAGGGAGAGGGGACATGTGCTCCTCTGGTCACTGAGTATGGGTGCTTGGGCACTCCCAATTGGCTGCAGCTAATTATCAGGATCTGTTCCCAACCAAGTCTGAGGAATGGGGGCTGGCTAGAGTTGGGTGGGAGACCTCCTGCTGACTTTCTATGGTTTCATTACTCTATCTGTGCCATCTTACCCTAATGGTAAAGGACCCCCACTAGGGAGCAATCCTCTCTCTAGATCCTGTGTCTCTCCCTGCTCTGTGGATCTCAAGATCCATGGACTCTTACCCTCTTTCCTGTACTTTCCTCCTTAGATCAGGTCCATGCCCTGTTCACTCTTCTTCACTCTGGGTGTATCTACACTGCTTCGTGTAGGTGACTGCTTGTCACCTATTAGGAATTCTGTGACGTTACCTTCCTGTACTCCTCACTTGGGATCACTGCTGGTTTGTCTCACGATGGCAACATGGTGCCAGGTTGGTTGGCAGAGCACCTTTGTACCATTTCTCTCTGTATTCACTGTTTTTGCCCAGTTTCTCCTCCTAATTAGTGTTTAATCTAATTCTTTATGCTTCCATTTGATACTCAGTGTTCCAGGATTGCCTTCAAATCTATTTCACTTGGTTTCTCAGTTGTTTGTTTTAGGGGGACGGCATGGTAAGTTTGACTAAGCCACCATCTTGGATTGAAATCCATGAATTGATATACTTCCTTTGGCTGCTACCTGAACTGCTCATAAGTCCACTCAGTGTTACCTCCGCTGTGAGTGGAAACCCTATTTTGAAGGTATTTATTTCATTGAAAAATGAGAATCTGTTCTAGGATAAGAGCAACTGTAATGAAGAAGAAGGAAAATATTTCAGAGAAACGTGATAAATAGGCTAGACTATGGCACTGTATGAAAAACACTGGATTACCTACTGCAAGGTTGGTAGTTCAAGCCTACCAGCCACTCCTTGGGATCCCATTATAGCGTCACTATGAGTTAGAGCTGACTCAACGGCACTTAACAACAATAACAACAGGTCTAATGTCTAGATGTGAAGGGTAGGGCTGAAATTGTTTTCTTAAAGATAATATTGGCTTATATTAGAAAACTGCTTAGTTAGCAATGAGATTTTTTAGTCAAGAATATGTATTGTTGTTGTTGTTGTTAAGTGCCATCAAATCTATGGCACAAGACCTCTTTAAGGGTTCAAGAGCAAAGATGTCAGTTGGAGGACTAAGGTGTGCCTCACCCAAGTCATGGTATTTTCAGTAGCTTCATATGCATGTGGAAGTTGGACAGTGAATAAAGAAGACCTTAGAATAATTGATGCATTGGAATTATGATATTGGTGAAGAATATTAAAAGTACCAGGGTCTGCCAGAAGAACAAACAAATCTGTTTTGGAAGGAGTATAGTCAGAATGCTCCTTAGAAGCCAGCAGGGCAAGACTTCGTCTCTCATACTCCAGACATATTATCAGGACAGAACAGTCCCTGGAGAAGGACATCATGTTAGTTAAAGGGTCAGTGAAAAAGAGGAAAACCCCCAAAGAGATGGACTGGCACAGTGGTGGCAGCTATGGGCTTAATTTATTAACGATTGTGAGGATGGCACAGGACTAGGCAGTGTTTTGTTGTGCATAGGGTCTCTATGAGTCCAAACCAACTTGATGACACCTGAATGCTACAATGAAAACAGGTAACAGAGCTCTGTGGAACATAGGAATAGCAAATGCAGGAAGTGACTACTTCCTCTAGAGCTAAGAGAGAAGAAACAAAGGAATTGGATGACGTTCTTCCCCACTCAGCTGAGATTCATACCTTATAGAGAGAGCGTATGTCTGACTTGTTGTTAAGTGCTGTAGAATCAGTTCCAACTTATAGCAACTTTGTATAGGATTTCTTTGAAGCAGTTGGTGTTTTGAACCTCTGACCTTGCAGTCCAGTGCTTATCCAACAGTTTCACACTAGGATTCTATGTCTTATTTTGTTCTTTGTTTTTGTTAAGTACCATGAGTTGATTCTGACTCATAGCAACCTTGTAAGAGCTTCTGAGGAGCAGCTTGTTGGTTTGAACTGCTGACCTTGTGGTCCACAGCCCAGTGCTGATAGTCTGAATTGAGGGCATCTGCTCTACATGTAGACTTTCTTTGTTTATTTTGGAGGAAAATCCTTGTCTCAGTTTCTCTAGCATTTTTTTTTTTTCTTTTAGCATTCTTGGTGATTTCTATACAATATTTTATGTTTCTCCTGTTTGTACTTATTTGCTTCTCTGTGCCTAATCTGCTCTATTTATATCTCAAAATTGAGTAGGTTTAAGACCCTACCCTGATATGACCTTATTAACCCCTGTTCCCAAATAGGATCACACCCACAGGTATAGGGGCTAGGATTCTAACACATATTTTTGAGGGGGACACAATTCAATATATAATACCATGGTTGCTGTAGGAAGTCAGAGTCTGGTATAAGGAAACTTGCCAAAGGGTGTGGACCAGAGCTGGTCTATGGGACCAACCTATTGGCTGGCCATGGAAAAGAGCTCACTGGATGGTGGAGATGTTTGTCAGAAAACAAAAGGCACAGATGTTTGTCAGGACTCCTGCACAGCTGAGCTGCAGGAGGGAAACAGAACCCGGGAAGCATGAAGAGCAACGTCTCCCTCTGCTGTGGTCTTACAGCATCCCTCTGTTGTTAAGTGTCATTGAATCAGTTCTGACTCGACCCCGTATAGAGTTTCCAAGGAGTGGCTGGTGAGTTTGAACTGTCAACCTTGTCGTTGAAACCGACATTGCAGTCCAGTGCTTATCCTACAGTGCCTTGTATTGACAACGATAAGCATTGTGACAGCTGGCAGAGTAGAAATGTTCACGGCTCCCGGCTCTGGCATTCCAAAGCAGGTAACAGTAGGATGCTTTGGAGCTGAGAGAATAAAGTGATAACTGGGACACGTGGTCAAATATAGTAGGGAAATTATGTAGGGTGAGAGTGTGTGCCTCCTCAACAGTTGTTCTAGTTTGTGATATTGCAAAAGTGCATTAAAAAAGAGTGTAATCGTGGTGAAAACAGGCACTAGTTTAACCACATAATCCATGTCTGTCCTGTTATCATCCATTTTCCCATTCTGCATAATTATTGCAATTCTGGTTGTATAGATGAGTAAGTCACTGAATCCGTTATTTGAAGCTGTGCTGAGAAGTGATGTCCATCTACCTATAAACCTGCATTCTTTCGTTTCTTGCGTGCTATTTCCCTCATGGAAAGCTGCTTCCTTGGTTGAGTCTGCTTCCAGGAATACAGTGCTGCCCTTTCCTTGGCACTTTCCTGACCATTTGACCCTCTGCTGACTGCAGGGATCCTTACTCTGAAGATACTGTATTCTGTACCCCTAGGCTCAGGGTTTTAACTGGGACCTCAAATGACCCTTACAGTTTCTGTATTAGAACCCTGCCTTTGAACAGCTAAGAGAAAGCAGAGTGTGTTACGGACTCATGATAAAAATCTCACCTCTAGGAAGGAACAATTTAGCATTCAATTGACTCTCTTAATTGTTGTTGTTAGGTGCCATCGGTTGGCTCTGACTCATAATGACCCCATGCACAACAGAACGAAATACTGTACACCACTTAAAAATGTTTTTGCCTCTTAAAAATGGAGGACTTTCTCCTTTGAACAAAAGTGAGATGGGAACATTCCCTTTCCCACAGAATGCTCTCTCCTTTGGTTTCTTGATAGGAAGATGTTTAACAGGTATGGAGACAAGCTTGCTTAATGTAGACAGGAATCAACAAAGTGCCAGTTTGGATCAGATGTCTCATACTCAAGGCAGGGATTCAGAGTTCTATGGGAATGCTTGCAGTTCTAGACTAGCTCCTATATTTAAGGTTACTAGTTGTACAATTTTGGGACAGCCAGACTGGGATGAGAGGGTACTAGATTTCTCTAGGAGAACTGCAAGAATCCTTCCAGATTCTATATTCATCAATCTGTGTGTTTACTAACATTTGTTGAACCTATTATGTGCTAAAGGGGTCTTCGTAGAGTAGTGGATTACAAACTGGACTGTTATCTGAAAGGTCAGCATTTCAAAAACACCAATGGTTCCATGAGATAAAGAGGAGACTTTCTTTTCCCATAAAGATTGACAGCCTCGGAAATCCTATATATAGGATCGATGTGAGTTGGAACTGACTCTACCACACACAGCAATCACTACCATCATTATGTAGTAGGCACTGTGGTAAGTAAGATCTTTCTCGAGTTATGCAATCTGTGCAACAACTTTACGCAGTAGGCAGCACTATGGTTCCCATTTTAGAGAGGAAGAAAGACTCAAGGATGCTAAATAATCTCTAAGCGCCACTGTGGGGAGTGCAGTGGCTCTGTGGGTTCAACACTGGACTGCTGATCACAAGGTTGGTGGTTTGAGTCCAGCAGCCGTGGAAGAAAGAGGATGCTTTCTGCTCCCATAAAGATTTACAGCTACAGAAATCCTATACAGGGTCTCTATGAGTTGGAATGGACTCAACGGTATTTAACAACAGTCAAAACCACTAAGAGAAAATTCAGTTTTCCAAGTTTCTGGAGTCTGCCTTGAATGCACTCTCATCTCAAGATAGACCACCTTTTCTTTTGGTCCTTCACACCTTGGAGGTCTGAACTGGTGTGTGTTTGTCAGCTTGCTTGCTTGTGTATCTTTCCTGTCTCATTAAAAAATGGATTCAAGATAGTGTACTAAGACATAAAGTGCTAAAGTGAAAAGATATCACTTTGAGGACTAAGGTGTGCTTGACCCAAGCTATGATATTTTTGATAGCCACTCAAGCATGTGAAAGCTTATGTGGACAATGAATAAAGAAGCTCACAGAAGAAACAATACAATTAAATTATGGTGTTGGCAAGGTGTATTGGACTGACAGAAGAGTGAAAAAATTGGGGATGAAATACAGCCAGATTACTCCTTAGAAATGATGATAGCGAAACTTCATCTCTCGTTCTTTGGATATGGTGTCAGGAAGGATCCATACCTGGAGAAGAACATCAAGCTTGATAAAGTGGAGGGACAACACAAAAGAGGAAGCCCCTCAGTGAGATGGATTGGCAGAGTGGCACCAACAATGGACAGTGCTTGGTTCTGTTGCACATAGGGTCACTATAAATCGGAACTAATTCGACGACAACACCTAACAACAACAACAACCCAAACACAAATGAAATGAAAAGTGGGTAGGTTAATAAAGTCAGAGCAAATAAAAATACACATAAAATGGGAAGACAATAATGCCCAAGAGAAAGGCTGTTATTAGGTGTTGTGGATTGATTTGGACTCATAGCGATTTCATGAGACAGAGTCGAACTACTCCATATGGTTTTCTTGGCTATAATCTTTATGGAAGCAGATCACCAGATCTTTCTCTCACCAAGTTGCTGGGTGGGTTTGAACTGCTAGCCTTTAGGTTAGCAGTCAAGTGCTGTACTACCAGGACTCCTTGAGAGAAAGGTAATATGTATATTCTGTTACAAAGTCAGAACAGAGACTCCTAAGAGTCAAAATAGAGAGAAAGAGAGAAACTGAATCAGTTAACATATTTACTGCTTACACAGTAGGTAAAGTAAACCACCAGTCCTATATGCATTCACTTCTATCTCAGAAATATAGAAGGTTAAGTAGCAAGGCAGATGATGAAAAAAAGCTCAGCGAATTTGAGTAACTGGCCCAAGGTTTCATAGTTGATAAGTGGTAGCTTTAGGGTGTAAAGTCAAGTATTACTGACTCTGGAGATGGGCTCTAATTCAGTGCATCATTTTTATCTTCTTCTTTATAAAACAAGAAGCCTGCAGAATAGCAGAGTAAGCTATTCACTGAGTTCCAGTGTGGTAAGTATGCCGGAGGCTTAGAGCTCAACACAGGATTTCAGAGGAACACAGGGGTGGCTAGGAGGTAGGTAATTGTAAACTGGGAATTAAAGGATGTCCTGGGGTGGGTTGGAAGCTGGGGCCCGGTGGTATGATAGGCATTCCAAGCAGAGAGTACAGCATGAGCAAAAGCCTGGAGGCTAAAAATAGCTCTTGTATGCAGGGGACAGTAAGTCATTGCTGGAGTTTAAAGTGCAAGTCCACCATCTTTATGTTTGCCTTACTGTGGTGGCTTACATGCTGTTGTAATGCTGGAAGCTATGCCATTGGTATTTCATATACTAGCAGGGTCACACATGATGAACAGGAGCTTCCAGTTCTAAGACAGACTAGGAAAAAAGTCCTGTTGATCTACTTCTAAAACTAACTATTGAAGGCCCATGAATCACAGCTGTCAGAAACCTAAATTACTTAGAGAAACACCAAAATTACTGTAACAGAATGTAGTTATTGTGAGTAGATAGGATTTGAATTGGGCTATGTCACCTGAACACGTCTGGAAGGTGAGCTGAAGAGGAGACAGTTACGTTAATTACCTCATATGTCATGGTTATGCTAATTTATCAGTATTGTTGTTGTTGTTAAGGGCTGTGGAGTTGGTTCCGACTCATAGTCTGACTCATAGTGACCCTGTGTAGGGTTTCTAAGGAGTAGCTGGTGAATTTGAACCCCTGACCCTGTGGTTCTAACTGACCTTGTGGTCCAGTGCATTATCTCACAGCACCATACCAGGATTCAGTAAATAACATGAATCTCAGGCTAGAACACTAAAACCTGAGCACTTTCAGGTCCTGCAGGTTAACACAAACGTAATCATCAACAACATATGTCCTAAAATAGCCTCCAGTCAGACTCTGGAGTTTCTGCTTCTCAAAGCTGTCTGCACATAGATAATTTTCCAATAGAACACAATATCTAAGGCAAAACAATCCTGGTGTGGCACAGTAGGATCAGCATTGACTGCTAGCCAGAGAGAGGGTTGGTGGTTAAAACCTACTGGCCATTCATTGGAAACCCTACATAGGGTCACTATGAGTTGGAACCAACTTACTTAACAACACCAAGAAGCTGTTATTTGTCCTTAAAATGACTCCAGGCAACCAATTTCTTCAAGGTTCAAAAAGATACCTAAGGATAGTGACCACATTCATCACCGATAAGGAGAAGTGAGGGAAAAACAGCAATGAAGCTGCGAGCTAAGCCCTACAGTGTTCAATAGACTCCTGTGAACCTGGGTGGAGACCTGGTTGGCCAGCAGTGTGGCAAGACCTGGGGACTCTTGGGCCCAGAGTCAGTGACATAGCCACAGAGGACTAGAGTGGAAAGTGAA
>NW_006408649.1:8389441-8395234 GCF_000296735.1 Chrysochloris asiatica | reverse complement strand
TACCCAGAGAAGCAGTGATGCCATATATGGACGCAGAGACTATGATGACGTGGAGAGATGAGCAGTTGGGGATTTAGGCCCAGAGAGGGAGAGGGGCTGTGTGCTGACGACTGGTGGGCAGGCTTGTAGAGCTGGTTGGTTGATGATGCATGGAGGGGATTGTAACCATGGCAGTGAAACGATGTATGATAGGATGAATGTAAAACTAATGTTCTCCCATGTAAACTATCACATAATTCACAATAAAACATTTAAAGAAAAAAAGATACCTAAGGACAAATGGTCTGGGTAGTTCACCCTAATTCCATGAACCAAAGCTCTGGATTCCAGGAAAATAAAAATGATCTTGTCTCAACAGAATAATATCTAATCCAGTGCTGGATGATGAACCCCCTGCATTGGAAGGCAGTCAAAATACACAGTAGCTTCAACAATGGACTTGAGAATACTAATGGAAATGAAGAATATGCAGGATCAGGCAATATTTCTTTCTTTTGTATATATGGTTGCTATGAGTTGGAGCCAACTCAATGGCAACACACAATAATGGCAAAGGGTCAGAAGGGGTCATGCAGAATGTGGCTGTGGAGGTGGATAAGACACGGAGGACTTACACTCCCATTATGGAGGTAGTCTATCTTTAAGGTCACAAATAGATTGAGAATACGATTTGTTGTCCTCCCTAGCACATTTCTGAGACTGAAAAAGTATTTTAAAAATTATTAACAGGTGTGAATTGTTCTATAGGAGTCCTGGAAGTGGAACTAATGGATAAACACTAAACTTCTAGCCTCAAGTTTGGTGGTTCAAATCCACCAGCTGTTCTTTGTCAACCCTATACAGAAACACTGTGAGTCACAACCAACCCAAGAGCATGTGATGACAACAACAACAATTGTTCTATAAGGAGACCTAGAAGAGCTGAAGGATAAACACTGTACTGCTAATTACTAGATCAGCAGTTCAAATCACCAGCCACTCCTCGAGAGAAAGATGAAGCTGTCTGCTCCTGTGAAGACTTACAGTCTCAGAACTCTTGTGCAGTGTGGCTATGAGCTGGAATCAACTCAATGGCAGTAGTTTTATTTTTTTTGTAATCGCTCTATATCAAGTTTAAACTGTGACTGTCCCCGACACCCTGATAATTGAGCACCCTGAAGAGTTTTAAAGGGGGTAGTGGTATGATAAGGGTTTCATTCGAGAAAGAATGCTGGCAGCTGTGTGCAAGATGGGTTGAATGCATGTTTCTTTACATAGGTAGAACATACTTAACATTCAGAATTCAGGTGGACGAAAAGTATACAACGAAAATTCAGTTTCCCTGTCACCCTTACGCAATCACTGTTACAGCTTTAGTGATTTGCTCTAGAGCTAGTCTGTGAATGCAAAAGTGTGTTGTTGTTGAAGTGCTGTCAAGTTGATTCCGACCCATAGCGACCCTGTATAGGGTTTCTGAGGAGCCACTGGTGAGCTTGAACTGCCAACCTTGCAGTTCAAATGGTTTTGCAGTCTGGTGCATTAACCCACAGCACCACACTAGGACTCCAAAAGTGTGTCTTCTTGTTGTTAGATGCCATCAAGTTGGTACCGACTCAGCAACCTTATGCACAGCAGAACGAAACTGCCCGATCCTGGGCCAACCTCACCACTGTTGCCACGCTTGAGTCCATCAATGCTGCCACTTGGCCAATCTATCTCATTGGGGGTCTTCCTCTTTTTCTCTGTCCTTCCACCTTCCCAAACATGATATCCTTCTCCAGCGACTTGTCCCTCCTGACAATATGTCCAAAGTAAAAGTGTGTCTAGGTCTCCTTTTGAAGTGGTTGCACAAGAGACACACTTTTCTACAACTTGCCTTTTATTGAATACCTCTTGTAAGTTACTTTATATTATTACATATAAATCTGTCTTGGTGTTTAATTGTTTAAATAATATTCCATGAATCCAACATATTGCATTTAATTTCTTCCTTAGGGATGGGCATATTAGTTATTCCCAGTTTCTTACTATTACAAATAATGCTGCAATGAGTATCCTCTTAAGTAGGAATTTGTACATAGAATGAATTCCCTGTCGTGGAATTAAGAGGATTACACATTTATAACTTTGATAAATATTGCCAGATTGCCATCTATAGAAGTGGTTCCAGTTTACTCTGTGCAGCCATGCTGGTTTTTTTTTTTTTTTTTTTTGCCTTGGATGATTCAGGGAATCAGGTTATCCATTGGATACAGGAAGACAGAATAGGTGATGACTATAATTGTCTACGAGAGATGATAAGGTGGTCATAGTGGGATAGCGAGGAAATTGATTTGGAGAAATACTTTAGGAGGCAAAATCAGCTTGATTAGGTGATTGAGTAGAAATGGAGGAAGGGGGAAGAGTGCCACTTTTCTACCCTGGTAACTGAGGGATTGTTGTTAAGTACTGTGGAGTCGGTTCTGACTCATAGTGACCCTGCACAGGGTTTCCGAGTCTGTAAATCTTTATAGGAGCAGAAAGCCTCATCTTTCTCCCATGGAACAGCTGGTAGTTTCGAACTGCGACCTTGAGGTTAGCAGCCCGATTCATAACCACTACGCTACCAGAGCTCCTTAACTGAGGGATACTGGTGATTATATTAATACATAAAAAGTGAAACCTCCTGGGATGAAGGAGGTTGGGACAGACTGGATGGCACTTAACAAAGATAACAAGGTGCTTCCTTTGCACTACCCTAACTCTAGTGGAAGAAACCCTGGGACTTGGCCATATTTAAAAGACAGGCCAAGGTGAGGAAGGAACAGAGATACATAGGACACTTAGAGAGGAAATAAACTCAGGAGGACAAGAAAGTAAACTTCCGAGTTTGTGGGAGAGAGTACTAGCAAGGGCGGTGCTAGAAACTGCCCATTAGATATAATAATTAGGAGGTTACTGTAGCCCTTCGCAGAACAGTTTTCCTAAAGCACCAGAGGCTCAAAGGATGGGACATTCTGGGATTCTATGAAACAGTAATAGAAAACAGGGTGTTTAGTCATTGGCTGTATCCTAGCAACAATGTGTTCTCTCTCGACAGGGGTAAGTGTTCTAGAATGTGAGACCAAATTATACAAGAACACCATGTTCTAGAATGTCTACATGCATTTGCCACTCAATTTTAAAGGTACACAGGAAATTAGTAAAAATTATACCCTTTTCCTCTTTATGTCCAGGTAGTTGATGACAGACATTTATTATACAAATAAAACTTAAAAAGCTGCCACAGGGTCATGTCCCTGCATTTAAGGTTAGTGTGCAGAACAGGCTAGGAGCAGTATCTCAGCAGAGAAGTGGGCTGAAAGTTGTACTTTTTCATATCTTTAACCAAACAGCTTTTAATGATGAGCAGAAAATTGTGGGGTTGGGAGAGGGACTAGTTTGATCTCTTTCTCTAATACTATCCTTCTTCTCTATGGTCTCTCTGGGCTCTGTTCAGACTTCCCCTAGATCACACCCTGATGCATAATATGTGCTGTATTCCACTGTCTCCTGATAGACCATCATCTGGTCTCCAGAGCAAGGGCTGTGTCTCAGGCATCTCTTGAGGGGCTGCCATGGGTCAGGCACAGGAGATTTGACGATAAATATGATCTGGTCTCTTTTTTTCTTTTTTTTTTTTTAAATCCCCCAGTTGAGTGGAGGAGATAGATTTACAAACAGTTTTATAGGAGGAAATGCAACAAATTAAAGAAGAAAGCAAAATATGGGGCACCTAATCAGAACTAAGGAGTCCTGGTGTGGCATGTGGAGTAAAGCACTGGACTGTAAGGTCAGTTTGAACCACAAGGCCAGCAGTTCAAATTCATTAGCCACTCCTGGGAAACCCTACTCAGGGACAGTATGAGTCAGAACTGACTTGATGGCACTAAACAACGACAACAACAATCAGAACTAAAGGAGCCCTGGTGGCACCATGGGATCAGCATTGGACTGATAACCGCATGGTTGGGAGTTCCAATCCATCAGCTGCTCCACAGAGAAAGTGGAAGCTGTTTGCTTCTATAAATATTTACCATTTGGGAAACCCTATGTAGAGTTTCTGTGACTTGGAATCAACTCCATGGCAGTGTGTTCAGTTTGGGTTTAATAAGCACTAGACAATCAGTGAAGGCTTCTTGGAGGAAGTGATACCTGTAGCACTGGTGAAAGTTGTGGAAAGGGTGTTTTGGAACATTGAAGTGGCCTATGCAAAATATACAAATGTAGAATGGCCTGGTATGTGCCAGGAAGTACAACTAGTTTGATGATGTTGGAGCCCCAAATCTAGAGAATCTGCATCTTTGATGTTGTTCCTGGTATAGAACAGATGTAGTAATTCCTGTGGAATAAAGAACAAGCTGTCAGGGTTAAGGTTTGTTGTTGGGTTTTTTTTTTGGGTAGTTAAAAGAGAGGGGTAGTTTTCTGGGCAAATCATTGTGAGTTGCAATATCATCAGCCTGTCAATTCTGGTCCCCTCTGCCCTATAATCAAAGAAGGTAGCCTTTGAGTCTGGGGGTAGAATGAGAGTGCAGAAGGAGAGGATTATGCTCAACCCTAGGCTGAGAGAGACCTACTGGGAGGGGTTTGTGAGAGTAGGATGGAAAGGGAATGACACCCTCTGCTTTCTCTTGAGTCCTGTCTTAATATAAAATGACCTTGGGTGGGGTCATGCCTTGGGACTTTTCTACTAGTAAAATGTTAAGTGCCGTCCAGTTGGTTCTGACTGTAGAGGATTTCTGAGGAGTGGCTGATGGGCTTGAACCACCGACCTTGCTACTCAAACTGACCCTGTGGTCCAGAGCATTTTCCTGCAGGACCAGGACTCATTTCTACTAGTACTTTGGTTTTTATTGTTATGCCTTTCTGTTGTTGTTGTTGTTATGTCCTAGTGATGCCCTAAGATGCAGCTACTGGAACTCTTGCGTTTAAGAACTCCTGGCAGTACAAGGATTAAGTGGTTAGCTGGCAACCGTGGATTAGTGGGCTAAACTCAGCCACCTTTGAACCTTCTACAGTGTTCCTTATTCATTGTTCACCTTTCACATGCATATTGTTATTGTTGTTGTTAAGAGTCATTGAGTCGGTTCTGACCCATAGCAAACCTGTATAGGGCTTCCGAGGAGCAGCTGGTGAGTCTGAACAGCTGACCAACAGACTTTACAGTCCAGTGCTTTAACCCACAGTGCCACACCAGGACTCTTAGGCTACTGAAAATACCATGACTTAGATCATGCACACTTTAGTCCACAAACTGACATCTTTGCTTTTCAACACTTTAAAGAAGTTTTGTGCAGCAGATTTGCCTAATGTAATATGTCGTTTGATTTCTTGACTGCTGTTGCCATGAGTGTTGATGGTGAATTCAAGCAAAATGAAGTCTCTGACAACTTAAATCTTTTCTCCATTTATCATGATGTAATTTATATCATGATATAATCACCATGGTATGGATTTTTGTTTTCTTTACATTAAGGTGCAACCCATACGGTCTTTGATCTTCATCAGTATGATGAATATTTTCATATTCAGCAAGCAAGCTTATACCATCTGCATATTGCAGGTTATTAATGAGCCTTCCTCCAATCCTGATGCCATGTTCTTCTTCATATAATCCAGTTTCTCAGACTGTTTGCTCAGCACACAGATTGAGGAAGTGTGGTGATAGAATACACCCCTGGCATAATACTTTCCCTGATTTTAAACCATGCAATGCCCCCATGTTCTGTTAAAACAAATGTCTCTTGGTCTAGGTACAGGTTCCTCATGAGAACAACTAAGTGTTTCAGAATACCC
>NW_006408649.1:8335039-8388315 GCF_000296735.1 Chrysochloris asiatica | reverse complement strand
GTTGACTGCAGTTGTTTGTGCTCAGCTATTAACCTAAAGGTTAGTGGTTCAAATACACTCTAGTAATGTGCTTCCTATGTTTACAGCCAAAAAGACCCATGGCACAGTTCTGCTCTGTAACACATGCAGTTGCAATGAGTCAAATTGAGAATGGGTTTGTTTTTTTGTTTACCCTGAGCCAGATATTGTTTTAATTATGCTTCAGAAATTAACTCACTTAATCTTGTTATAGAACATGAACTCTGAAAGTTTGCTGCTTGTGAACAATTCCTGCCAGGCAGAGCTTAATTCCATGGTGTGCCTAGGTTTATATTCAGATGACAATTTTTCGTGAGTACTTCATACACCTCTGACAGCTGAACTGCCAGAGTTAGAAGCAGAGTATATTTTATTTATTTATTTTTAACTTTGTTTTGTGAATTGAGTTTAGGTTTACAGAGCAGATCATCAGCTATACATTCAATAAATCATATACTTTGCTTTCATTACAGTGATTGTAATCTTCTCCATGTACCAACAAGTGACAGTATTTACCTCTACTCACTTTAACGATTGCATTCCTCCCTGTGTTTCCCACTACCTTTATCTTTCCTCTGCTAACCTCCTTCTTGTTGTATATTGCCTGCCCTGTCACCCATGTTAACATGTGTTTGCCCTCTAGCCCGTGAATAATTTTCCTTCTCTCTTCCCACCTCCAATCTTTATAGATTATTTCTTTTATTAAGAAAACCTTAACTTTTAATGGCATTGGTCTCATACAATATGTTTTTTGTGATTCACTAATTTCACTCAGCCTACTGTCCTCCAGGCTCATCCATGTCATGAGGTTTTTTACAAATTCTTCGTTTTTCTTTAGTGATGTGTAGTATTCCATTGCGTGTATGTACCACATTTGATTAACCATTCTTCAGTTGATAGTCATTTAGGCTGTCTCCACCTTTTTGATATGTCTATTGTAGACAGTCTATTGAAAGATCCTGTTTTCTTGTCTGTTCTGCTCTGTCTCTTGACTGGTGTGTTTAATCCATTTACATTCAGTGTAATTATCAATAGGTATGAATTGATTGCTATCATTTTACTACATTTTTGTGGTGCTGCTGGTTTCTTTATTCCACATAATTTTCTATTCTGAGTTCATTTTGTTTGTGGGCTTCCTTTTTACTTTCAATTCTGCTGTGTCAATGTTTACTAAATCTTTCTGATTTTACTCTTTTTTTAAATTTTGATGTGCTGGTTTATTAATTTTCTTTGTGGTTAGCCTGTAATTCATTCCCTGTATTTACACTAATCCCTCCTTTTGCTTTCATCACAAATTGAGACCTCTAGGTCATTACTTTCAGTCTTGTAGGTTTGTTTATAAGGGAGTGAAGTGGCTCCATGTGATAAGCACCAGACTGTGAACCACAAGCTCTGAGGTTTGAGGCCGCCATCTGCTCTGCAGGGGAAAGATGAGACTTTCTGCTTCTGAAAAGATTTAAAGCCTTGGAAACTCTATACAGGGTTGCTATGAGTTGGAACCAACTTAATGGCACTTAATAACAACAACAAGATTTGTTTTACTTTTAATACTTTTATATTTGAATTGAGTTCTGGTTGGTGTTGTTATATATCTCAGGTTGTTGTCTGCTGTTATTGTTTCTCAGCCCCCAAAATACCCTTTTGCACTTTTTGTAACATTGGCCTGGTCCTTAAAAATTCCCTTAATTTCTGTTTATCAGGAACCATACTAATTTTGCCATTGTATTTGAGGGACAGTTTTGTTGGGTATATGACTCTTGGTTGGAAATTTTTTTCTTTCAGAATTTTGTATATGTGATCCCATTGCCTTATTACCTGCATGGTTTCTGCTGAGAAATCAGAGCTTAGTCTTATTGGTTCTCCTTTGTAGGTAACCTTTTGTTTTTCCTGAGCTGCTCTCAGGATTCTTTCCTTATCTTTGGTTTTAGAAAGTTTGATTATGATATGTCTTAGTGATTTTCTTTTGCTATCTATCCTGTTTGGAGTTCATTTAGCTTCTTGAATGCTTATCTTCTTCTTCTTCTTCTTTTTTTTTTTTTTAAAGTTTTATTATGAATTGAGTGATAGTTTACATGGGAGAACATCAGCTTTGCATTCATCCTATCGTATTTTGTTTCATTGAATTATTACAATCCCCTCCATGCATCATCTTTCCATCATTCAACAGCATTTGCTTCCATTCCCACTTTTTTTTTCTGGATGTACACCAAAGCACTCAGGAATATGTAACCATTCAAACAACCAAAGGGTATACTCTGCAAGCCTGCCACCCAGCTGTTAGCACACAGACCCTTTCTCTCCCTGAGTCTAGAGTCCCCAGCCACTCCATCTCTCCATGTCATCATCTCTGCCTCCATCTCTGATGTCACTGCTTCTCTGGATAGGGTCCTGAACTTTGCTCTTCTCTTTTGATGGTTCCAGGGTCCTCTGTTCCTGGACTACAAGATCAACCACTCCCCTCCTTTTGTTACAAAATGTCTACCTTTACATTTGCAACACTCACAGTTAGTCCTGATAGCAGTTATTCACTATTGTACCACAAGAGTCTTATCCCCATCTCCTTTCATTAGCCCTGCCCCAACAGATTGGAAACCACTCAATGGAGATTCTACCTTCCCCCACACTCTCTGGAACTAAGCATCCTCTTGAAAGCTTGTAAACCAGTCACTTCTTGCCTTTGTAGCCCTCACATTTTGGGTAGCCAATGTCTAAGTTGCCCATCCCTATTTACCCTGTGTACTGACGGGGTGGGAATGATCCTCACTGTAAAGATTTTTTCCCTCTTTTGAGCTACTACATCTATAAGTATAGTCAAGTTCATCAAATTGTAGCAGATTACTCTTTTTTCCCTCTTCTTTCTTCCTCTAGTTGAGTTCTGATCATCCAGCCATTGAAGCTAGGTCAAATGGGTATTATCTGTAAGTATGGGTGTTCTTGTGCATCTTCCCTCACTTCATATCAGCTGGTTCTCTGTAACCATGTCCCTGTCCCTGGGCCCAGGAGTCCCCAGGTCTCACCATACTGCTGGCCAACCAGGTCGTGATCCAGGTTGACAGGAGTTTATTGAATGTGGTCAGATTTAGCTCACAACTTCATTACTATCACACTTCACCTTATCAGTAGACCAACGTGGTCACCAGCAAGATCACATGCCTGCTCATGTATTCCCCTTGAGTCTCAGTCTTGAAAGGAAGTTTGCCCTGAGGGGACCCCACCACTTGCTTTGATGGCCCCCTGGTGAATTGAATGCTTATCTTGTGTTTCATCATGTTAGGGAAGTTTTCTTTCAAAAAGTCTTTGGCAGTTTTCCCTTTTCTTGTTGTGGAATTCTAATCACCAGTAAGTTGTTTCTCTTCATGGTGTCCCACATAACTCTGGCTTTCTTTGGATTTTTTCTTTGTTTTTCTGATTGTTCTTCTAGCATACTAGTATTGAGAGATCTAACTTTAAGCTCACTAATTTAGGTTTTCATTGCTTCAAATATACTCCTGTACCCTTTCAATGTATTGTCCATTTATGAAATCTTATAATTAATCTGTTTTTCTAATTACAGGTTTTGTAGGCTCCAAAATTTCATTATTTTGTCTTTTTGTTCTTATAGTGGTTTCCTGAATTCTTCTAAAGTTTTTATTGTGTTCTCCTTGCTTTCCTCACTTTTTTTTTTGTCAATCCTTTGAAGGTCCCTAAATATCATTCCTTTGAATTCTTTTTTCAGTTAGTTCCATTACCTTTTCTTCTTCAGAAATGGTTTTTGGGTTCTATGTGTTGGTTACTTGTTTGAGCCATTCTCTCTTGTTTCTTTGAGTAAGCTAAAATTGTTGTCTTAAAGGCTTTTTTTTTGTATATGTATTTAAAATTGATAATTGTGTGTTGGTGTGTTCGTAGGCTGTCATTAACTGTCTCCTGTGGGTGTAGTTAGAGAATGGAAATGTGTTCACTGTTCTCGTTCACTGTCTGTGTACCTCAGTTTAGTGTGTGTTTGGCTGGTATTGGCTAGTGTCTATCATTGACCAGGTGGGATAGGAGTTGGTACTGGCTCTTGCTCAGTGGGTAGAGCAGCAGAAAAGAGGTACATGGAAATAGAGTTATAGAAGAGGAAAATAAGAGAGAAAATAAATTGAGGAAATTTAAAAACAATTAGAAAAACAAGGGAGAGGAAAGGTGAGAAGAGAGAGTAGAGAATAGTAAAGAAAAATCAAAAGGGGAAAAAAGAAAGAAGAAAAAACAAAAGCAGAAATTTCTAGAAAGGATAAAATTCAAGGGACTGGAAAGAGAAGGAGGAGAAAGAACAAACAAACAAAAATAATGAAACAAGCAGAGGAAAACACCAAAGCCCAAAATAAACACAAACACACACACACAAACGGTGCAGCTGTTGGGCCAGGAGAGGAGAAATCACAAGGTGAGTGTGGGAGGGCTGTGACAGCAGAGTTCCTGGGCCTAGACGGAGTTCCTTTTGGCCTCTGTGCTATCTATGCTAGAGAACTGAATTTGGAAGTAGTCCACGGAGGCCCTCTGTGGAACTGGATTCTGTGTCTGTTAGGACAAGAGGGCAGCTGAGCCAGGGTGACTGGTTAAATGATGGTCTGCTTGCTCTGTGGTTTCTGTAATTCTGGAGGTGATCTCATCTAAATCCAGGCACCACCACCCCTTTTACACTGGCTCCCAACCATGTGGCTCTGTACTCCCAAAGTGCAGGGTCTGTGCTGGGGTGAATGAGGATGGGAGTTGGCCACAGCTCTGTCATCTCTGTGAATCTGCTTTGCCAGGCCACCTTCTGTTTCCAAAGCTGCTCACAAGATGGTCACACCACATCTGGCTGGCTGTTCACCTGTTAGTCTCCGTGTCTTACTGTCCTGCTCAGTTTTTCCTCCCAGCAAGCACTCAGTCGACTTCTATAACCTTTCTTCTGAAGTTCAGTTTTCCTGTATTTTCATCTCTGTCTGTTCATTTGGTCTCTCATATCTTTTTAGAAGGTCCGCATAGGCCATCTGCCTAGTTCACCATCTTACCAGAAGTAGAAGCATAGTATATTTAACAATGGGTTTCATGTCACTTCTCCCAGTAGGACCTCATAGGAACTTTCCTGGACATTCCGCTTAGTGGTCGCCTGATTATGAGGTTATACCCTATGAGCCTCAGAGACAGTTTGGAAGCTTTCCTATCTATAATAATCCCACCCTGCTTTCTGTAGGGCCAGCATATGGATGTGACTGCATTGTTGCCGTCAGGCATGGTTGAAGGTTTCTTTGTTCTCTGTGCCCTATAAAAGATCACCTTGTGGAGACATCCCTTTGGAAACTCATAGTATCTATGATTTTTCTCTTCCAGGTGATTTACGAGTGTGAGTCAAAAATTGTCTGCATTCTGGCTGTAGAATTTATTTAAATCAACTTTTAAGAAAAGACAAATACATCATTTTTCAACATAATCTCCTTGCTTTTAAATATACTTTGTCCATCTATCAACAGCTTTTGTTTTCCCTTATTAAAAAATGTTTTAGGCTCAGTGGTGAGCCACAAATGTACCACTGTCTTCATGTCTTCTTCAGAAGTGAATCTTTGTCCTTGAACGGCTGCTTTTGGGGAACCAGACAGGTGAAAGTCTGATGAAGCAAGATCAGGACTATAGAAGACGATGTTATAACACCTCAGAATAAAGTTTTTGCAGCATGTCAACAATGTTAGTAGAGGTGTAGGGCATTCACTGTCATGTAAGATCACAGTGCCCTTGATAGCAGTACACTGCAATTAATCTAAAGTTTGGGCTTCAGCTCTTCAGTGAGCATCTCACTGCAAGGAGCACTGTTGACTGTTGAATCTTTTTCCCCGAGAGTGTTTTCATACTGGCCTTTGAGAGTTCCTGAAAATTGTAAGCATCAATTTTCCAGGTGATGGTTGACTTTTGAACTTTTTCTTCATTGGCGATTGAGGATGTTTCCATTCCATACTCTGCTCTTTACTCTCAGGAAACCCTTTGAGGATGAAGAAGTACAGACAGCAGTGCATTTGTGGCTCGCAACTCAACCTAAAGCGTTAGGGAATATGAAAGCTTATTGAAAGATGGACAAAGTATATTGAAAAGGAAGGAGATCATGCCAGAAAAATGATCTACTTGTCTTTTCTAAAATTTGATTAAAATAAATTCTACAGCCAGAGTGGGGATAATTTTTGACTCACCTGCATATATTTGTCTTTGTCATGTTTATTCCTGTTTAAGACTAATGTTGTCGTTGTTGTGAAGTGCCATCAAGTTAGTCTCGACTCATAGTGACCCTGTGTAGAGTTTCCAAGAAACAGCTGGTGGGTTTGAACTGACAATGCTGTGAATTAAAGTTTAGTGCTGACCCTACAGCGCCACACCAGAAGTCTGTTTAAGACTAACAGTCTCTATAATATTTACATCTTTGAAGATGGAGGCTGTTTTCTCCCCTACAACAACAATCCTTGTGGCAACTTTAAGATAGGTAGTATTATCACACCACTTTTACAGATCAGGGCACGAAACCACATCGAAGTAACATATCCAGGTCACACTGCCAGTAAGTGGTAGGGCGACAATTTGAGTGGGGCCATCTGGCTCTAGAGTCTGACCTTGGACTTCAGATTGGAAATTTGCTGTCACTATTGTCATGGGGAAGACTGCTTTGTGACTAGAAATCAAACTGCATTAGCTTGCATCTCACTACATTGATTGTGTCAGAGTGAACTAGAGTCCTGTGTAGTGTGGGCAAGGACACAGGCTGTGCTAATCACTAGTTTCATTAATGTATCTCCATATTCCAACTGTTCCTCGGAAACCCTATACAGGGTCGCTATGGGTTGGAACCAACTCAATGGCACTTCACAACAACAATATATTCCAGGTCACTCACAGAGACGAAAGTAAAAAGCAACTTCGTAAGAGAATTGCAAAGATCAGCAGAGATCAGACTTGTAGTAATCTCCAGTGCACAGGAAAGACTGAATGAGCCGAGGTCCTAGAAGTCATGATTCATCAAGGCTCATGCCCTAGGGGAGGTTTCCTTCCCAGGACCAGCATGGTGCAGGGCACACAGAACACGCTCAGTACACATTGTCAGGTGAGTGCATCCTTTCTCCTGAATGTAGATTTGCTGACAGTGTGATTTTAGTCCAATGGTTCCAGACAGAGGGTGTGGTTTTATTATGTAAGATTAGGCCAAGATCAGAGCTGCCAAGGAATAGAGAGACTGGACCAAAAGTAGGTTGCCTGGGTTGGGGAAGGAGCACAGAGGGAGAAGGGGGAAAGATAATTGAGGAGTAGGAGGAGAGGAAGGAAGAGTAGATAAAGGAAGAGGGGAGAAGAAAAGAGAAGAAAGGTGAAGGTAATTCAAAAAAGGAAGCGAGAAAGGAGGGGATGAGAATGAAGAAGTCAGGGATAAGGGGTGGGGAGGAGGAGAAGAAATACAGAGGGAGTTAAGAGCCTGTTTTCACATCCCTGCCCACAAATTTCTCTGAGCTTAAATTGTACCTTGGGTGTTGTCCTGAGTTGGGCCTGATGTCTGGATGTTGTCATTTGTTTAGAGAGGATTTTCAGGGCTCCAGACACCAACTCCTGGAGGGAAGGTGCTTGGGTGCACACAGGACTGCCTGTACCCCTTAGGCCCCAGCAACCAGATAGCAGTAGCAGCATTGAATATGCAGATTGGCTTCTGGCCAAGGCATATTCTCTCCTTCCAGCCTCCAAGCCTATTGCTGGGGTGAGGGCCGGATTGATGTGGTGTCTTCTTAAAAGAGCAGCACCTGGAGACAAGAGGTTTATGACTCAGGGTGCCGGGAAATATGATTCCTTTTGTAATGGGCAACTATTTCCCGCATAAAGTCTTTCTTAGACTGGTGATAATTGACAAGTTCTGAAAACAGATCCCAGAGAGCCTTGTGGACCTGCCTGAAGTGTTTTCCTCCCATTGCATTAGCATGTGAACTATGGTGTATTTGTTCCTGTTTGGGCTCTAGAGGGAACTAAGGAAGACATAACCATGGTAACTTAACAGGCAATTAACTCCAATCACTGTTGTTAATCACTAGGTTAGAATTTCCTAGCTGGAAAGCTCTTTTTGAACTTCCTCAAAGGAGCAAAAAAAGCTTCATAAATTTGTTTTTAGAGTTGAAGTTGCAGGGGTTGTTTCCAGGTCCCTGGGACGTTGGCTGCAGGTACTGTCCTGGAAGACACCTGGCCAGAGTCAGAAGACTTGGGCCCACACTCCAGCTTCACTGCTTCCACCTGTATGAACTATGCAAGTCGCTTCTCTTCTGGTCTTTGAAATCTCAAGGTTTTTTGTTTTTGTTTTTGTTTGTGGATGACTCCAGCCAGGCAAAGCTGAATTTCATCTTGTGACTTGCCTAAGATGTCGATTACACTTAAAAGTCTCATGCACCTTTAAGAACTGCTGGAGTGAGAAGCAGAGTGCATTTGAAAGTGGGTTTGGGATCACTTTGTCTAATCAACCCTCTCAGGAACTTTCCTGGGCACACCCTCAATGGCTGCCTTAATGATTACCTGATTGTGACATTGTGTATCTCCCCCCCAGAGACTCAGAGACAGTCTGTAAACCTTCCTAATTTGGTGCTGTAAAATCCGCACTGGACTGTGAACCACGAGGTCAGAAGTTCAAACAAACACCAGCTGGAAAACATCTTTGGAAACCCTGTGTAGTGTTGCTATTAGCTGGTACTGGCTTGATGGCACCTAACAACAACAACTATTACTTCTGTAGGTAGGCCTGGAATACATATGTGTTGCAATTCTCTTGTGGGAGGAGATTCCATGACTTCTGTGTACTATAAAAGGTCACTGTGTGGATGCAGAACGTTAGAATTCTTCATGTTGTTAAGTACCTTCAAGTCAGTTCTGAATCATAGCGACCCTGTATAGAGTTTCCAGGGAGAAGCTGGTGGGCTTGAATTGCTGACCTTGTGGTTCAAAATCCATTTCTGATCCTACAGCGCCACACCAGATGTCTAGAATTCTTCATGGCTGGATGTGGGAAGAACACCTGACCAGAGGCAGGATAGCTGGACCAAGGTCCCAGCTTCTTTATGGTATCATGTTATTAGGTAGTTAGAACAAGAAAAGAAGGGCTCTTTTCTAGTCACTCTAGGTATAGACACTCTTGTTTCCTGACAGCAGTGAGGAATTTCTGAAAAGAGGCGTGGGGAGAGAGGAGACTGTTTGCAAGAGGAAATGAAGCTATATAAGTTGGTTGATAGAATAAATAGATGCTCAATAAATAATGGACTCCTGTTCAATTCAAACCCACCAGCTGCTCCTTAGAATCGTCTGCTATTAGTCAGAACTGACTCAACAGCCCTTAACAATAACAACAAGGGGTAAGAGAGAGAGATGAGACTGTTTGGGAGGAAATAAAGTTAGTTAAGAGGGATAGGTAAGAGAGGATATTATTATAAGGCAAAATAAAGTTAGTTAATGATAAGCTGAAGTCTGATAAAACAGAATTCAAGGAAATCACAATCCTAGGCCACTAGGACCAGGAGAATAACTCACTCACTCAAAGTGGTATATAAAGAAGAAGCCAAATTGTACTCATTACTCCATCTCCTTTCCTTCCATAAGGTTCTTACCTCTCACTGTAAGATCGTCTATGCTTATAATAAACCTATCTTTCATTTCCCTAAGTCTCTTGTCATAATAACTTCTTTTAAGTGTGTTGTTGTTGTTAAGTGTTTTTGAGTCAGTTCTGGCTCATTATATAGGGTTTCAGAGGAGTGGCTAGTGAGTTTGAACCACCGACCTTGCAATTCAACTCGACCTTGTGGTCCAGTGCTTATTCTACAGCACCACACCAGGACTCCAACTTCCATTTCCCTAAATCTTTTGTCTTTCTAACTTCTTTTGTGTGGAGTAAGTGTGTGATGGCTTTCCAATACTTCCGAAGCATAGTAACACCAATCTAGGGATGATAATTCAACCATGACAATATCAATCCCCCTGTACTTGGGTGATGTTTGTTTTGTCTTGTTTTTACTCCTCTTTAAGACTAATAAAAGGTGCTGGTGTGGCACCCTTTGAATCGTGAATCGCAAGGTTGTTCATCAGTTCAAATTCACCAGCCAGTCCTCACAGACCCTATATAGGGCTGCTATGAGGTGGATCCAACTCAACAGTACTTAACAACAACAACAAGAAGACTGCTAGAGTCTGCTGTAGTGTTGTAGGATAAGTACTGGCCCCTAAGGTCCGTTGGAACTGCAAGATCAGTGGTTCAAACCCACCAGCTGCTCCTTAGAATCCCTATATGAGTCAGAATCAACACAAGGGCACTAAATTACAAAAATTATATTTGAAAATAGTTTCTTTTCTCACCTAAAACAGTTTTCCTTTATGAACGTGAGCTGATAATTTATGACTGCCTTGGGTTATCATGAGAATAGAGTTGATTCCTGCATTATGGATTGAATTGAGTCTCCCCAAAATTATGTGTCGTACGTAAATCCTCACCTGTATTTGAACTTTTACCCTCTTAACTATGATAAAATAAAGATCTGCTGGTTCAAGTTACTGTCCACGGTACCGTAGTACCCCAGTTATGAACAAGGTACAAAACAGATTGTTCCTGACTATGTCTTTAAGCATCTGTAATTTAGACAGAGAGGTGCATATGGTTCTTATTTAGCCTTACTTTAGTGCAAGAAAAGGTACAAAGCTTCTCAATTATTTAATAGCTGCACATGGAGCAACTGAAAGTGATTGTGATGAAGAATTTGTTGGAACAGGGTTTGTTTCCAAGTGAAGGCAAATTTACATAAACATAAAAGAGGAAGACCCCAGGACCGGGTCGTATTTCGTTCTGTTCTGTTGTGCATATGGTCACTATGAGTTGGTACTGACTCGATGGCACCAAACAACAAAATTGATTTTGAGTCCCACTGAAAAGTGGCAGCTGACTCTGTCATGTTGAATGTGTGTGACTCTCCAAGATCCTACCATTAATCTAATCTCATGCATCAGGCTCCTGAAAAGGCTCAATGAGCCTCTTCTATGTCTCCCATCCAGGGCTTTAACCCACAATTTTTCCTGTTCCAATTACTGTGATCCATCACCCAAATTGTAAAGATTCAGATCTGTTCCTGTTTCATGGCTTTGTTGGCCATGACAGAACCAATAAGAATCGGTTTGAAGCCCAACATAAAGGACAAGTAGGAGTTGTCCATAAATTGGACATTCATTATCCCAAGGGATACCTGTATTTTTGTTATAGCCGCAATAAGAAACTAAGATAGTTTGGGAATCTAATTTGACAAAGTAATGCCAATTGTTCATGTTACTAGAACCCCTATGGTTGGCGTTACTTTTCAGTTCCACTGGGATGGAGTGCGGGAAGTTGGATGATGGTCTTTGGATTTTTAAAAACGTTTTATTATCTCCCATGAGTCCATCACCAACTTTAATAATTAGCAACCTTTTGTCAATTTTATTTCACCCATCCCCTTTTGACAATCAGCTTTATTGAAGTATAATTAACATAGAAAAAATGTACCTAAGTACATCTTTCAATAAACTGGGAGAAATCTACATAGTCATGTAACCATTACCACAGACATAGAACATTTTCATTACTTTCAAAAGTTCCCTTGTGGCCGTCGGTCTGTGGGTGCCATCATGGCAGACGTGGCCAGTCAGGTGCTCCTGGGCTCCTGTCTCACCATCCTGTCCCAGCTGCTCATGTATGTGAAGGTGCTCATCCAGGTGGGATATGAGCTTCTTCCTCCAACAGTAGGATGAAATATTTTTGGTCGGCAAGTATGTCAGCTTCCTGGTCTCTTTTGTTATGTTCAGCATATTACAAGCATCACTGGAAAGCGTGGGCTGTTCACAGGCTTAACTCCATGACTGTGTTCAGGTGTCCTTGGAAGTGTGGTACAGGGCAAAGTGTTTCAGCATTACCAGGACTATGAGAAGTCTGAGGAGCCAGGTTCTGGAAATGTACAGAAAGAGGTCTCATCTTCCTTTGACCGAATTATCAAGAAGAACAAGAGATGATGGCTCGCTCTGCTGCTACCCTTATCACACATCCCTTCCACGAGATCACTCTGAACTCAATGGTACAGTTCATGGGCAGAGATGGCAGAGAATCCAAATATTGTGGTCTTTGTGACTCCGTGGTGACCATTTATCAAGAAGAGGCATTCTAGGATTTTTTGCGGGCCTTATTCCTCGTCTCCTAGGTGACATCATTTCTTTGTGGCTCTGTAATTCACTAGCCTACCTCATCAATACCTATGCACTGCATAGTGGGGTTTACACCATGAATGAAATGAAGAGTTATTCCCAAGCTGTCACAGGATTTTTTGCCAGTATGTTGACTTACCCTTTTGTGCTTGTCTCTAATCTTATGGCTGTCAACAACTGTGGGCTTGCTGGTGGATCCCCTCCATACTCCCCAATATATACTTCTTGGGTAGATTGTTGGTGCATGCAACAGAAAGAGGGAACTATGAGCCAAGGAAATAGCTTGTTTTTCCGGAAAGTCCCCTTTGGGAAGACTTATTGTTGTGACAAGAGAATGTTAATTTGAAGATGTGGGGCAGGGACAGTGACATTTCTATAGTCCTGGATGCATACAATTATGGGAGAGAATGTTGATTTCTATACAGTGTGGCATGATTTTTTAATAATCATTTAATCTTGGGGGAAAAAAAAGTTCCCTTGTGCCCTTTCCTAATCAACACTCTCCCCAGTCTCAGACAATCATTGATCTACTTTTTGTCTTCCTTAGAGTTCCATGGGGACATTTGATGGTTCAGTACCAGAATTCTATCTTTCCATGCAAGCATCGCTGGAAAGCGTGGGCTGTTCACAGGCTTGAGTTTGATCCCAGGTGATGCAACTCATGTGCAGCTACCTCTCAGCTGTCAGTGGAGACTTTTGTGCTGGCTGTGATGCTGAACAGGTTCCATCAGAGCTTCCAGAGTAATATGAATTTGGAAGTAAGGTCTGGCTATCTACTGCTAGAAGTCAGCCAATGAAAACCCTATGGATCATAATGGTCCAATTTGAAACTGATTATGAAAATGTACAGAACAGGGCAGGGTTGTGCTCCTTTATATATCAGGTCTCCTTGAGTTGAAGGTCAACTTGATGACAACTAGGAACAGAATTCCATATAAAATAGAATCTTTTGTGTCTGATTTATTTCCCTGAGCATAATGCCTTTAAGATTTCTGTGTTCATTCCTTTTATTGCTGAATAAAATTCTAAATTCTGCTGAACAATGGTATCACTTTATATATTAATGAAATACAATGAATATCCATTTACCTGATGATATTTAGGTTGCTCCCAATTTGTGATCATTATAAATAAAGATGTTATGAATGGTCACATGTAAGTCTTTGTGTTGTCAAAAAGTTATCCAAAAATTGGAAACAGGCAGAAGTGCGTTTTCTTTCAGTTCAGTGTTGGAGTTGCTTTATTTGAGACTCTATTGACTGGGCTATTTTACAGGTCTGTGGAGTCAGATATTAACGTGTAGATATTTGTGTCTGGCAGATATGCAAATAATTCCTGGATGGTCAAACAAGGTTATGGTTGATGACCTTGTAGGATATTATCCAGTTTTGCACTAAGTTGCCTATTAATACTCAGCTCCACAAATGCATTTAAACCTGATTTAGCATCTTTCTCATTAACTTATTATTAAATAAATATTTGATGAGTATTCATTTTATATTTACATGTGAATCATGCTTCTTAACCTTTTGAAGCTATATGTTTACTTTATAAGAAACTACCAAGAAACAGCAAACTGTTTTTCAAAGAAGTTAAATTTTATATTTCCATAAGCAATATAAAATTTCCAGTTTTTCTATAGACATTTGTTATTGCAGTCTTTTGAATCTTAGTTATTCTAATGGGCATGTGGAGTCCTGGTATGGCACTGTAGGATAAGCATTGGACTGCTAACAGTGAGGTTAGTAGTTCAAACCCACTAGCTGCTCCTCAGAAACCCTATGCAGGGTCACTAGGAGTTGGACTTGACTCAATGACATTTAATAACAACAACAACAACAATGGGAGTATTGCATATCATTATGGTTTTAATTTACTCCAATAACTAATGATGCTAAACATAATTGCATATCCTTTTTGACCATATTTGATTTTTAAAACTCTGTGTTCAAAATCTATGTCAATTTTTTTAAAAACTAAGTTGCTTGTCTTTATTATTCTTTCTTTTTTGTTGTTGTATTTAAAGAAAACCTTACTGATGATGAAATCTCAGCAGGCAGTACTTCAGCATTATGGATTGAATTGTGTCCCCCAAATATTTGTCAACTTGGCTAGGTCATGATCCTCAGTGTTATGCAATTATCCTCCAGTTTGTGACCTGATGTAATTATCTTATATGTTGTGAATCCTAGCCTTTATGATGTTAATGAGGCAGGGTTAATGAAAAGTTATATCAATGAGACAGGATCCAAGCTACAGCAGGATTAGATTGTATTTTGAGTTAATTTTTTTTTTTTTTTTTATTTAAAGAGATTAAACAAGTGAGCAGAGATCATAGGGACCTACTATGATTTAAAAAAAAAAAAATTGCTGGTAGTGAAGTACATTCTTTGAACTCACTGTCCCTTTGCTGGGATTCTCCTAGACCCAGAGGAAGATTGATGACAAGGACTTTTCCTCAGATCTGGCAGAGAAAGAAAGCCTTCTGCGAGAGTTGTTAAGTGCTGTCGAGTTGGTTTCAACCCATAGCTATCCTGAACAGGGTTTCTGAGGCTGTAAATCTTTTCGGGAGCAGAAAGCCTCATCTTTCTCCCGCAGAGCAGCTGGTAGTTTCGAACTGTTGACCTTGTGGTTTGCAGCCGAATTCGTAACCACTACACTACCAGAGCTCCTTAGCATCCTGAATTTAGATTTCTAGCTGTCTAAACTGTACTGTGAGAGAATAAATTTCTATTTGCTAAAACCATCCACTTGTGGTATTTTTGTTATAACAGCACTTAGACATCCAGAATATATCTTCAACTGATCAAGACAGTTATTTTTTCTTTTTATCTAACTGCCATGCCATCAGTAACCTAACAAAATGAATAGTTCCTTAATGTCATTTAATCAAATTCCCTCATTAGATGTCTTTTTATAATTGGCTTGTTTAAATTGACAAATTGTTGTTCTATAGCATCTTAACAAAGAAGCATATAAAATCTGATTGTCCCAAGTAGCCTTTATGACACAATAGTTTAGTGCTTGACTGTTAACTAAAAGATTGTTAGCAGTTGAAACTCATCAGCCATTCTGTGGGAGAAAAGACCTGGTGATCTGCTCCTGGAAAGATTATATCCTAGAAAACCCTGTGTGAAAGTTTTACTCTGTCCTGTAGGCTTGCTATTAGTTAGAATTGGCTCAATGGCACACAACAACAAGATTACACATTTGATTCAGCAAAAAAGGATGGATCTCAAAGTTAATTTCTTCAACATTATTCTTCTCCCTCCAAACATAATCAGAATCCTTAATAAAGGGACTAGAAATGCCAGAGAGAGAAAGACAGACATAGAGACAGATAATGAATGAAAATATGTGTGTTTATTTCTAAGTGGCTATAGGAGCTCTGGTAGTGTAGTGGTTATGAACCAGGCTGTGAACCTCAAGGTCAGCAGTTCGAAACTACCAGCTGTTCCGTGGGAGAAAGATGAGGCTTTCTGCTCCCGTCAAGATTTACAGCCTCAGAAACCCTGTATAGGGTTGCTATGAGTCGGAACTGACTCCACGGCACATAACAACAACAACAACTTACAGCCAGCCACTCCTTGGAAACCCTATACAGGGTCGCTATGGGTCAGAATTGACTCGATGGCACTTAACAACAACAACATCAACAACAACTGACAACTTCCTAATCTGAATACCCTCATACTTACCATTCTTGAACTGAACACAGAGTGAGATTCAGTGAAGCTTTAAGCTTGTCTTCATTCCAGTGAAATAGGTACTATTATTATTCCCACTAGAGTGAGGAAACTGATATATATAGTGTGTTATTGGTGTTAAGTGCTGTTAAGTCAGTTTTGACTCAAAGCAGTCCTGTATAGGGTTTCCGAGGAGTGGTTGGTGGGTTTGAACCATTAACCTTGTGGTTAGCAGTCCAATGTTATCCTATAGCACTACACCAGGATCTAAGACATTTGACAGCCTCTGGATATCTAAGACAAGAGCCAGGCCAAACTTGATTTTGTAGGAAATGTCCAGGTTTTCTTGACCGAGTTACTGATAACTGAAAAATGGAGACAAAGCTCTTGTTTCCATGACTGCTGGCTGAGAAAAATGGGGAAGGTCAGCTATTATCCCATGGTTGAGGACTGAGGGTAGGGTGGGGGATGGGAAAAGGAACTATGGGTCATCAGGTGTAGGCTTTCACTGTTTTTCATTTTCAAATCTCAGACATTAAACACACAATGCCAATGTAAAAAATATGTTTCCTTTCAAAGATTCCACCTCCCTTATTTGGTCTATGTGACACACTTGTGTTTTTTCTCTTATTAATTAATAAAATCTAATATATTTTTTTCTGATATTATCATATAATGAAAGATTCTCAGGCCAAATTGCTTAAATCTCATCCCTACTATTGATCTTTGTGAGGATGAGGCTACCCTCAAAGACAGGCTAGAAGATAGATCACTGTAACTTGAGCCAAATTGAATACCAAGTCATATCCTCCAAATAGGCCAGCCACCTATTTAGAGGATATGACTTGGCCTATTACTTCATATCCACCAATCTCCCTGGGAAAGGACAATTTTCTGTTTAGTTGCCACCTTTTTATATTTTATCATATACAATCTATACTTCAGTTTTCTTTTGGTTTAAATCTACCTGATACCTCTATTTCCATCCTGTTATTTCAAACCTGCTATGTCTACAGGAGTGACCCTTGTAAACAATGTATTATTGAATCTGTTTTTTTTTCCTTCTCTTATTCTACCCTATCCTCTATCAAGTCCCACCTCATCCCTCCTCTTCTCATTATAAGCCTCATTGTACCTAGCTTCTTCAAGCTGCTTGCTTTTTCTGCAATCAAAATGCTCTCTCAACCATAATCAAGTCTTCTGTCTCCCCAGTTTGAAAGAACCAATTTAAATCAAGTTTCAAATTCTCAATAAATGTTGATCTTGTCTCCTAGCCTTTGAGGCACTGTCAGAACTCTGGGAGGTGGTGCTGTCTCTTACTGAGTGAGTTAAGCAGTAAACATGGCTTTATCTTATCAACAAGTTATGTTGGTAATATTTGGGGAGGTAGATTTTGACACCAGGTATACTTAAGACAGCCTTACAAGTCATATATGCATATACATGATTGTTCCTGTTATTGTTTGTTCTAACGTGTGCTACTCTCACATCTGTAATTTTTCCAGGCTGGTTTTAGGGCAGGAAGCCATTAGGCAGTGAAAGTTTGGCTCTTGACATGTTTTTTTTCTGATTGTATTAAATCATTGTATCAATTGGACTCATATTGTTAACTTGTGGACTGTCCAAAACTGCATGCCAATTTCTGATTCTGTATACTGCCAATTTCTGGGTTTGTTTAATAAAACCTCCACTTAACACTTGATGTTTTCCTGTGATTGACCCTGATCTCCAACTAAACTGGATTGATGTTTGAGTTTCAGTCAGAAGGGAAATTTGCTAATCGTATGACGGCAACACAATGGTGATCTAATAATGGAGTAATGATGCCAGCTTAATCATTCCTGTTTTATGTGACTATTTTTAAGTTATAAAGTCTGTAGGCAGTGAATAATTACATACCTGTAGATGTTTCTGTGGTTTAAATTTTTCTTATTTTCTAATTCTAGGTATCTGGTTAGTATCATGGGCATTTTTATTCATATGTAATAAAAAAGCCAAGTATTTACAAATATTAAGTATGGTATTGAAATCATGGCAGTTTCAGCTTATAATTACTGACAATGATAGTAGTAGAAGTATTGTTCCTGCTAACGGTGTTGTATTAACTCAATTACCCTTGACACTGGGGAAAAGACCACAGGGTGAAAAGAGCACACTCAGAATTTGAAGCCTAGCAGACATGGGTTCAAATCCTGACTGTACCACCTACAAACTCTGATGCATACCAAGGCTTGTGAACGTTCTGATCTTTGATTTCCCTAAATATAAATAAAAATACTTATATTTGTCATAGGGTTTATTGGGAGGATATTTGGTACTATTTTTGCTTGGTTGATTGAAGTGGATGTCTGTAAGGTAAAGAAAGAAAGAGACGAGGAGAGAGTATTGGGTTCAACAGCAGGCAGGATTATTGAGAGTAAACCTGGGAGTTTAAGTCACCAAAGGAGACCAAGAGCCCATCTGTTCTCTTACAGACTGGGGTATTTAAGGCAGTGTGGTCTGGATACAGTTCCTGGCAGAGTTTACAATGGATGGGGTTATGGAGATTTTCCTGAAACCTGGAATTGGGGGTGGGGGTGGGGGGCTCTCGATGTGTAATAAAGACTTAAGCTTTCCGGAGACAGGAAGTTCAAGCAGGACTTCATTCAGCGCTAATTGGGGGTAGTTGCAATGCCATTTTGTTGATTAGGCGCAGGGTCCTTCAATGTCATTTTAGGTTTTCAATTCTTACAGCATCCATCTACACCACTGAGAGATTAGATGTCTTTCCTTGTGCAGTTTATTCCATGATCTACAAAGTAGGAAGAGGGATATGTTTTAGTTATCTAGTGCTGCCATAACAGAAATGCCACAGATGGGTGACTTTAATGAATAGAAGCTTATTTTCTGAAAGGCTAAACGTCCAAATTGGGGTCACAGATGTGTTGATTCCTTCTGTAAACCTTTCTACAAGTTCCTTCCTTCTGTGAATTTCTCTTCAAGTTCTCAATGTCGTCTCACAATACCATGTCTTGGGTTGTTGTTGTTGTTTTGTGCCATGGAGTCAGTTCTGACTCATAGCGACCCTGTATAGAGTACATGGTTTCTGGGGCTGTAAATCTTTACGGGAGCAGAAAGCCTCATCTTTCTCCCACGGAACAGCTGGTAGTTTCGAACTGCTGACCTTAAGGTTTGCAGCCCGATTCGTAACCACTACACTACCAGAACTAGGCATACCTTATTCCTCAAACTGATACCTTTGCTCTTGAACACTTTCAAGATAGATCTTGAAATGCTCTTGTTGATGATGAATGTGATACCTTTCCTTTTCAATTTGATATTCCTAACTTAGTAAACTACATGATTGTTGGATTGAAAAATGTCCAGTACCAGTCCATTTCAGCTAACTAATGCTATGATATTGATCATTATGTGTTCTATTTCCTTTTTTCCCAACTTTCAATTTTCCTGGATACATACTTGGTATATTCCACATTCTGATTATTAATGCATGTTTACACCTGTTTTTATTTTATGAGACACAATTCAATCTATCACAGGACATTTATTAATTTAAAAAATTACTATGATGGATAAACATTGTTGGAATCTGAATATGGATGGGCTCAGTTTCTGAGCAAAAGTCCCTAAAAAGAGAGAACGTGTCCTAAGTCACAAGTCAGAAGACCATACACCACCTAATTGTAAGCTGGATAGTGGTGTTAACATAGGAGAGATACTGTGTATCTAGACAAAGGAGCTTGCCATATAAGCTTCAGATTGCAAGTGTTGAGGGAAACATTGCCCAAGGGAAAGAACTCTGATCTAGGTGCTTCACCTAGTGTGCCTGTCTTCTGGTGGACCAGGCTATTGTTCTCCCTACAATACTTGTTCTTATTTTTATTCTCTGAGTTCACTTATGCCACACATCCTTACTAGTAGGCATTTTTGTGTAGTGGTCTCCTGTAACCTGGATAGTAGTGCTAATATAGGAGATACCATAGGCTCTGTGTGGTCCAGATTAACTGTTCCCTAAATTGGAATGCACAAGATGATTCAGTGGGGAATAGAGACAGATACTAGAACTTTCATTTATATTTATTTTTTATTTTGTTCTAACATTTCTATTTTTGGTTTGTTATAGTGCATATAATGTGGCAGAATTATACTTAGTAGTTAAAAGATAAATGTACATTTGCTGAGGATGAACACACTAAATATTTTATGGATTAGTTGACTGTACATTAAAAATTGGGGGAGGAGAGGAACCATGATGGCGGGCTAGGCAGATGTGCTACTCAGACCCTCTACAACTAAGATAAGAGACGCTCAATGCAACACACACAGATTATAATACTGGATCCTTGGGCTTCAGAGGAAAGGTTGGAGAAGTAGATCAAATACTTATTTGGAGGAGAGGTTGAGTGGAGGCAGTAAAGGAAGAAGAATTGTTTCCCAGTCAGATGTGGCATGGCCATTTGTGTTGTTTTTTTAAAAACATTTTATTGTGGATTGAGTGAAGGTTTATATACAAGATCATACAAGATCATCAACAAATGATACACTTTGTTTCACCTCAATAATTACAATCCCCTCCATGCAACAATAGTTGTCCCACTTCCTCCCTGTGTTTACCCATGTACAAATATCCTCTTTCAAACTCATAAATATTTGTGGGATATCTGTTGTTGTTAAGCGCCATCAATTCAGTTTCAACTCACAGTGACCCTGCATAGGGATTTTAGTAGTGGCTGGTGGGTTTGCTCTGCCAACCTTGTGGTTCAAACCAACCTTGAGGTTCAGTACTTACCCTACAGAGTCACACCAGGCTATTCCACTCCTCCTTCCATACCCATTTAGCCTTTGTCTTTGTCCATGTATCTACACACTGAACGCTGTTGTTCCAAAATTGTATACATATCACTATTTACCTCTGTCTCCTTTAGTCTTTGCATACCTTCCTGTGTCTTTACTTTTCTTCATCATTCGTCTGCTAACCTTCTTATTCTTGCTTATTGCCTTCCAGCATCATAGCAACATGCAAGCCATCACAGTGCAACAAACTGACAGAAAAAAATTGTGCCCATTCCAAAGATAGTTGACTTAATGGAACGCAGAAATCATCAGGCAATATCATTAATATCACATACAGGTAAAATTTTGCTAAACATAATAAAAAAATGGCTGCAACTGTACATTGACAAGGAATTGGTAGAGGTTCATACCAGATTCAGAGGAGGACGTGGAACAAGAATATCATTGCTGATGTCAGATGGATCTTGGTTGAAAGCAGAGAAAACCAGAAAGATGTTTACCTCTGCTTTATTGACTACAAAAAGGCTTTCAACTGTGTCGCTCATGACAAGCTATGGATCACATTGTGGAGAATGAGCATTCCAGAACACTTAATTGTTGTTATGAGGAACCTGTTCATAGACCAAGAGATAGTCATTGGAACAGAACTAGATTATATGAAGACAGATGTGGCATCAGGATTGGATGAAGAGTCATTAACAACCTGTCCTATGCAGATGATATGATCTTGTTTGCTGAACGTGAAGAGGACTTAAAATATATGTTGATGAAGATCAAAGACCACAGCTTTCAGTATGGATTGTACCTCAATGTAAAGAAATAAAAAAATCGTCACCATCGGACCAGTAACCATCTCGTTAAATGGAGAACATATTGAAGTTGTCAAACTTTTAATATTCTTCTACAGCCATCATGACACAAATGCATCAATTCTGCAGTCTTCGTTATTTATTGTTCAACTTTCACATTCATAAGAGGCTATTTAAAATACCATGGTTTGGGTCAGGTGCACCTTAATCCTCAAACCGACATCTTTGCTCTTGACACTTTAAAGGGGTATTTTGTAGAAGATTCACCTAATGCAATATGTCATTTAATTTCCTGACTGCTGCTTCCATGAGTGTTGATGGTGGATCCAAGCTAAAGGAAGTCTTTGACAACTTCAATATATTCTTCATTTAACATGTTGTAGGTTACTGGTTCAGTGTTGAGGATTTTTTTTTTTTTTTTTAATCTCTTTATGTTGAGGTATAACCCATATGGAAAGCTGTGGTCTTTGATCTTCATCAACATATGTTTTAAGTCCTCTTCACTTTCAACAAGCAAGATTGTATCATCTGCATATCACAGGTTGTTAAAGACTCTTCATCCAATCCTGATGCCACATCCTTCTTCATAGAATCCACCGTCTGGGATTATTTGCTCTAGAAACAGATAGAATAAGTATGTTGAAAGAGTACAACACCAGCACACACCTTTCCTGATTTTAACCCATTCAGTGGACTACCAGAAGAAGAACAGCAAAAAAATCTATGGTGAAAGAAATCCAGTCAGAATGCTCCTTAGAAGTCAGGATGGCAAGACTTTGTCAATCATACCTTGATTATATTATCAAGAGGGAGTAATCCCTGCAGAAGGACATCATGCTTGGTAAAGTGGAGGGTCAGCAAAAAAGAGGAAGACCCCCAGTGAGATGGATTGGGGCACAGTAGCAGCATCAATGGCCTCAAATGTAACAATGATTATGAAATGGTTGCAAGACTGGGCAGTGTTTCATTTCTTATAAGTCAGAATTACTCTTCCTTGTCTCCCATCCATGGAAATCACCAGATTTTTTTTTTTTCTTGAGTTTTTCTAGTAGTTGTCTCATACAATATTTGCCTTTTGTAATATTTGCCTTTTTTCACTCAGCATAATGTCCTCCATGTTCATCCATGTTAGGAAGAGTTTCACAGAGTCATTGTTATTCTTCAATTTTGCATAGTATTCCATTATGTGCATGTACCAAAGTTTGTTTATCCACTTATCCATTGATGGATATTTAGGTAATCTCCATCTTTTTGTTATTGTGAATAGTGCTGCAGAAAACATCAGTGTGCATATATCTACTCATGTCCTGGCTTATTCCTCATGGGTATACACCAAGTAGAGGGAATCCTGGGCCTTATGGTACTTCTATTTCCAACGTTCTGAGGAAGCACTGTACTGCTTTCCACTGTACTTGTTTTCTGTTTTTAAATTTTTTGCTGTTGATGCTGGTGTGCAATGATACCTCATTGTTTTAGTGTGCATCTCTCTAATAGCTAATGATTGTACACTTTTTTTCATATGTTTGTTGGTTGCCTGAATGTCTTCTTTGGTGAAGGGTCTGTTCATGTCCTGTGCTTATTTTTTCAGTTGGATTGTTTGTCTTTTTCTTGTAGATGTGTTGTAGTTTTCTGTAAATTTTAGAGTTTAGTCTCTTGTTTGATATGTCATTGCAAATTTTTTTTTTTCTCAGTCTGTTGGCTGTTTGGTGAAATCTTTTGATGCACATAGTGTATAATTTTAAGAGACCACAGTCATTTATTTTGTCTTCTGCTGTTTGTCTGTGTTTTTAGTAATGTTTATAGTGTATTTGTGCCATATATTAGAGTCCCTAAGTTTGTCCCTATTTTTTCATTGATGATCTTTACAGTTTCAGATTTTACACTTAGGTCTTTACCTCACATTGAGTTTGCTTTTGTATATTGTGTGAGATATGGGTCTTGTTTCATTATGCTGCAAATGGAGTTCTTGTTTTGTCCACACCATTTTTTGAAGTTACTATCTCATCCCCATTTAATGTATTTTGGCCCTTTGTCAAAGATCCATATGTGGGTGAATTTATTTCTGGGTTCCTAATTCTGTTTCATTGATGGTTTTATCGTTCCTTGTACCAGCAGCAGGCTGTTTTGACCACTGTGTGTATGCAGTAAATTTGAAATTAAGGAGTGAGGGGCCTCTAACTTTGTTCTTTTTCTTAAGCAGAGGTTTGCTTACCTGATATCTCTTTCCTTTCATATCAAGTTAGTGATCATTTTTTCCATCTCCTTAAAGAATGATGTTGGAATCTGGTTTGGGATTGCGTTATATCTATAGATGGCTTTGGGTAGTGTTGACATTTTCACAACGTTAAGTCTTCTTATCCATGTGTCTTACATTTTTGTAAGCCTCTTTTGATTTTTTGTAGTAGTGTTTTGTAGGTTTTTTGTATAGGTCTTTTGATTTTGTGGCTAGGTTTATTCCTAAGTGTTTCATCTTTTGGGTGATATAGTAAATTGTATTGTTTCACCTATTTTCTTTTCAGAGCTGTCTTTAAAAAACAAACAAACAAACCAAAATGTTGTCTTAGAAATAGTCTCAATCTGGTAAGTAATACAAAGAGAACTTTGAAAATATGTAAAATCATCTAAAATTCCTGTTCTGTTCTGGTAAAAAGTGATTGTATAATTTTCTGAGTCACACATACATTGGAAACTTCTCCATTTTTGCTATTCAAACAGTATTGAAAACTTGTCAAACCCTTATATTTCCTACTAATGGTTTAGACAAACTGAATGTATTTCCCCCACAGGATGTATTTGATATTGACATATATTTGGAATTCAAAAAGTAAATTTTACACTTAAAATTCATTCATATTCATGAGTGGAAGAAATTATATATATATTTTATTCTCACTTTGTGCTAAAAACCTCTCAATCTTGTTATTCAAACCATACTTTGAAATAATTTGAAATTGCTTTTTGTCTTTTTTTTTCATATACTTGAAAGGAAACAATGTATAATTATTTTCTAATTCCCACAATCTACTGGGAACTTTCCTGTTATTGCCAATGTACAATCTATATATACAGATAGATAGACTCCTGGGTGGCTCTGTTGGATCAGCACTGGACTGCAAACCACAAGATTGGTAGTTCAAACCCACCAGCTGCTCCTCAGAAACCTGTACAGGGTCACTATGAGTCAGGACTGACTCAATGGCGCTTAATAACAACTTAACCACACTTAACATGAAAGTTAAGCTCTGGTAGCATAGTGATCTGGTAGCGTAGTGGTTACAAATCAGGCTGCTAACCTCAAGGTCAGCAGTTTGAAACTACCAGCTGTTCTGTGGGAGAAAGATGAAGCTTTCTGCTTCTGTAAAGATTTTCAGCTTTGGATACCCTGTGCAGGGTCACTATGAGTCAGAATCGGCTCCATAATGCTTAAGAACAACAGCATGCAAGTAAAATTTTGCTCAAGATAACTAAAAAATGGCTGCAGCATTACATTGGCAGGAAACTGTCAGAGGTTTAAGCCAACTTTAAACAAGGACATGGAGTGAGGGAATATCATTGCTGACATCAGATGAATCTTGCTGAAAGCAAAGAATCCCACAAACATGTTTACCTATGCTTTATTGACTATGCAAAGGATTTTTGACTGTGTGAATCATGACAAGCTAAGGACACCATTGAGGAGAATGAATATTCTAGAACAATTAAAGGAATTGTACTCATGAGGAACCTATACATAGACCAAGAGGCGGTTGTTCCAATAGAACAAGGGAACACTGGCTTTAGAATCACAATGTCATAAACTGCCATAATGTGTGTGAAAAGTGGTACATCTTCTTTTCCACCTTTTAGTTTGTTTGTTGCTATGGACGTTTTCTACACCAATATCTTGGACTTTACAGAGTTTGCTTTGGTCTCATTTATCTAATGAACTGTGATCCACAATCTAGATGGCAAAGGTGCTGTTGCTGTAGGATTGGTCACTATTTATAAGACTTTTCATTGGACAGAACTTCTCTGAATAGTTGTTTGACAAAATGGAGATAGTTAGGTTTGTTTTAATTTTAAGGACTAGTCTCTATCATAATTGATTCCTGCATTACATACCACCACAGATTTAGTGAAATAAAACAGTCCTTTAACATTTTTTTAATGCACATAGACTTTGAGGGTTAGAAATTCAGATCGGTAACAGCAGGGACTGCTCATCTCTCTACTGGTGTCGGGAGGCTCAGCTGGAAAGACTCAAAAGTTGAGAGAACTGGTGTGCTGTTAAACTGGCCCTCTGAGAAAATAAAAGTCTTGATTACAGTGTTTAGTACTTTCCTTGGTGTAAATACTCCCACCATGGTTGATTTCAAGTTACCAGTTTTTCAGCAACTGGTTCACAACATTTCTGAATATTTAACAATCAGCTCTTGAGAGACAGTATGGGCCAGTCCCAGAAACCCATTGGCTAGAGTGACTTGATAGCTAGGGACTATCAATTCATGGGTTTCCTAAATAACCTGAAAGCTTTTAAACTTATATATTTGGCACATAGGCTTGGAGAACCAGGCTACAATTGCTGACTGGAATGCCTATGCATTGCTTCTTAATGTGTGGTTTGGCTTTTCCACAGCTTGATGACTTGGACACCTAGCAAATGAGGTGGAAACGGCATTCCCTTTTCTCACCAGACTTTGGAAGTCATACAGTATCAGTTCTACCACTTTCTACTGGTTATTGTTGTGAAGTGCCTTTGAGTAGGTTCCAACTCATAGTGACCCTGTAAAGGTTTTCCAAGGAGCAGCTGGTGAGTTTGAACCTCCGACCTTGTGGTTCACAGTCCAATGCTGATCCTGCAGTGCTAAATGAGTGAGTCACAATCTTCCCAGATTCAAGGAGCCTATGAATGGGTGGGAGGAGTGTCAAAGAACTTGTGGCTGCTGTAAAAAATCACTGTAGTCTGCTCTTTGATCACAAATTGTTTACATTTCCCCCCAAAATCCATTAAAAAATCCCTTTGAGATCAGAAGACGATGCCTAATATCACAAACTTTCCAACATTGTAGTGAAAGTCCTATCCAGAAAAAAAAGAGCATAAAGTTGAAAGAGAGCAAATCTATCATTGTTTATAGACGACAAGATTATATATTTAGAAAATCCAAAAGTATCCATAGAAAAATTGTTAGAATAAGAAAGTTTAGTAAAGTTGCCAGATGCAAAATCAGTATGTAAAAGTCAAATGCATTTGTAATATACCAGGAAAAGTAAAATTTAAAAAGAATACTATGAAAATATCATTTATAATATCATAAATAATATTAAATACAGAGAGATAATTTAATGAAAACTGTACAAGAGAAAGTGATGCAGTTTCCATGAGAAGCATTAAAGAAGACTGAAGTAAAGGGCATGATACATCAAGCTTACTGACATAAAATACTTAGAATCGTACAGATGCTCTTTGCAAATCAATAACACATTAAATTTATAATAATCCCAGCTTTTAAACATTTTGTGTGTGTGTGTGTGTGCATGTGTAAGTTGACAAGCTGGTCCCAAAATGTATACAGAGATGAGCAATTGGTTGTAGTGGTTATGACCATTGAGAAGAACATGGTAGGGGACCTAACCCTTCGGATGTCAGTACTTTGTAAAAATTAAAGTAATGAAGCAGTAGTTTACTTTAACTTTTTGCTAAGTGAAAAGTTAAAGGAATTGTATTGGTACAGAGATATAAAAATAAACTAAAGAAAAAATGTAGGATCAGAAAACAAGAATATAAAGAAATTTCTAACAAACTAGAATATTGAGGAAATGTACTTTTCATTAATGGTGCTAATGAAAGTTGTTGTTTTTAAGCACCATTGAGTTGATTCCAACTCATAGTGATTCATGTAGGGTTTCCAAGGGGCCGCTAGTGAGTTTGAACCACTGACATTGAGGTTCAGACTGATCTTATGGTAGAGTTCTTATATTACAGCGCCATACGAAGACTCCAAAATGAAAATAAACATAAGAAAAAATATAAAGTATCCTTCTTTATACCATATATGAAAATCAGTTCCAGGCATATTAAAAACTTATGTATGAAAGGTAAAGTTGTAAAATGTTAAGAAAATATAGCATTTCCTTTTATTACTTCAAGTTAAGTAAGCAGTTCTTAAACAATAATTCCCAAAGTGCAAACCATAAAGGCAAAGATCGATAAATTAGAAATTAAAATTGGGAATATTTGTTCACTAAAGGGACCATGAAGAGAGTCAGAAGACAGACTACAAAGTAAGAAATGTTTGCAATGCATAACTGACAAAGAATTAGTAGTGAGACTATGCATATAAAGAACACCTAGAAGTTAAAATAAAAAGAATAATCTGATTGAAAAAATGGTCAAAACAAAACAAAACAAAACTGAACAGTCTCTTCTTAAAAGAAGATACTAAAAACAAAAACAAAACGGAAACTAAGAAAATTAATAAACATTTAAGAATATTCAACCTCATTAGTAACTCAGGGATCCTAATTAAACCATGAAACACTATTTCACATCTACAGGCTTAGCAAACATTAAGCCAGACAATACCAAGAATTGTTCAGTCTATCTACTGGTGATGAGAATGTAAATAAGCACAAGTATTTGGGCACTACCTAGTAAAATTGGCACTGCAGGTTAATGCGCTGGACTGCAAGGTCTGTTTGAACCACAGTGTCATTGGTTCAAGCTCACCAGCCTCTCCCTGGAAATCTATACAGGGTCGCTATGAGTTGGAACTGACTCGATGGCACTTAACAACAATAACAAGTAAAGTGGAAGACACTCATACTTTAGTACGTAGCAGTTTCACTTCTAGGTTTGTTTTTAAAGCTGGGAACAAGTTTTAGACTATCCATAGCAGCATTGCGACTAATGACATAAAATTGGGAACAATGTAAATGCTCACTGGGAGGATAAATAATAAATCCATGGCATGTAGTGTAGTGGTTACGAATTGGGCTGTGAACTACAAGGTCAGCAGATCGAAACTACGAGCTGTTCCTCTGGAGAAAGATGAGGATTTCTGCTCCCATAAAGATTTACAGCCTCAGAAACTCTGTACAGGGTCGCTATGAGTCGCAACTGACTCCACAGCACATAACCACCACCATATTTAGGCAAGGCAATGTTATAAATCAGTGAAAGCAAATATACTACTATCATGTGCATTAAGAAGGGTGAGTGACAGGAGGTAAAACAAACATGTAGAGAAGAAGTAATTTATATAATTCCATATGTAAAGTTAAAAAGTATCCAAAACTAAACATACTTTTAGAGATACAAATGTGGTAAAGCTATTTTTAGTTTTAGAAGTACAGCAAGGGAATGGCTAACACAAAATTCTTGATAGTGGTAACCTGGGATTGAGGTAGGGGGTTTGGAAAAGCACCAAGATGACTAAAAAGATGCTGTCCATATTCTGTTTCTCAAGCTGAGTTGTGGGTATGTGGGTATTTGTAGCACTTTGTTGTTGTTAGGTTCTGTAGAGTCAGTTGTGACTCAGAGCAGCCTTATGTACAACAGAATAAAGCACTGTGCAGTCCTTCGCTATCCTCACAATTGCTGTTTAAATCCATTGTAGAACTATGATTCTTTATACTCTACACACTGTATCTCTTCAACACTCAGTGAAAACAAACAATGGTTGAAACATTTTGACTTTACAATGTACTAGTATTGTTGCATCTAGTTGGCATCAGACCATACTTTATAACTGTTCTCTGGTAATTGCTAAGCAGGATCAATTATATACAGTCTCAACTTCCACAACACAATGCACGTAGATAGCTGGAGTAAGGATGTGATTATACTAAGGATCACAACAAAAAAGGAGGCAGGGGGGCTTCCTAGGCACCCTGGACTTTCTCATGTTGACATCAGAAGCAAGGAGTTGACTGTATTCTTCTAGAGTCTGTTTGAGCCATTTTGTCTAAGAGTGCTTTAGCCAGACCAATGCCAATCCCTGCGGGGCCCTAGGAGACACTGTGTCTGAAAAATAAATCACTAGATACTAAGCTTTTGTGAGGAGGAGATAATAATGGAATACAGAGTTGAGACAACATTCTTCTCTCTTACCTATGGTTGTCAAGGTTACCAGATCCTCATGTTTCTTAGTAACCACTCCCCCTAAAATAGCCTCCATTGGTGCCAGCCAGAGAACTGTATCCACAAAACAAATTTTTTACACTGTTTTGAGAAGAAATACTAGTAAGGGTTGCCCCTTTACAGTTAATAAGGTTATAAACCATGCACAACGTTTTCTTCATCTGATTTTTACCATAACTGAGTGAAAGATTGCTGTAGAATCGGTTACAACTCATAGCTAGAATGAAACACTGCCTCGTCCTGCACCATCCTCACAATTGTTGCCATGGTTGAGCCCACTGATGCTGCCATCATTTCAATCCATCTTGTGGGAGGTCTTCCTCTTTTTCTCTAACCCTCCACTTTACCAAACATAATGTCCTACTCTAGAGACTGGTCCCTCCTGACATCATGTCCAAAGAATGAGAGATGAAGTATTGCCATCTTCACTTCTAAGGAGCATTCTGGATGTACTTCCAACACAGATTTGTTTGTTTTTGGCAGTCCACGGTACTTTCAATATTCTTTGCCAACACCATAACACAAATGCATCAATTATTCTATGATCTTTCTTAATTCATTATCCAACTTTCACAGGCATAAGTTGTTGTTAAGTGCCATTGAGTCGATTCCAATTCATAGCTATCTTGTATAGAATTTCCATGTATATGAGGCAATTGAAAATACCATTGCTTATATCAGGTGCACCTTAGTCCTCAAAGTGACATCTTTGCTTTTTAACGCTTTAAAGAGGTTGTTGGCAGCAGATTTGCCCAATGTAATGTGTCGTTTGCCTTTTTTCCCCCCTGCTGTTTCTATGAGTATTGATTGTCAATGCAAGCAAAATTAAGTCTGACAACTTCAAACTTTTCTCCATTTGCCATGCTATTATTTATTGGTCCAGTGGTAAGGATTTTTTGTTTTCTTTACATTGAGGTGCAGTTCATACCGAAGACAGTAATCTTTGATCTTCATCAGTACGTTTTTAGAGTCCTCCACTGCCAGTAAGCAAGGTTGTGTCATATGCATATCGTAGGTTGTTAATGACTCTTCTTCCAATCTTAAATGCCATGTTCTTCTTCAGTATTCCAGCTTCTCAGAATATTTGATCATCATACAGATTGAACAAGTATGGTGAAAGAATGTAATCCAGACACACACCTTTCCTGATTTAAAACCATTCAGTATCCCCTTGTTTTGTCTGAATGACTATTTCTTGGTCTATGTAAAGGTGGAAGTTTTGTAACAAAAATGGGGAAGTAGTTAATCTTACATTCCAGAAACAGAAATCCAGAAACAGAACCAGTGTAGGAATTGGCATTAGTCTGGCTAAAACACCCTTGTACAAATTCTTCACAAGTACAATGAAGTGTTCTGGGATACCCTTCTTCCCAATGGTACCCATAGTTTGTTATGATTCAAACAGTGGAATGCCTTTGCATAGTCAATGAAGCACAAGCACACATCTTTTTAAATTTCAGTTAGAAGAATGTGTTTATTATCCCACTATCTGGAAACACATTGTCACCTTTCTCGTCTCATGGGGTTGTGCATTGGATACTATTTAGGCATGACAATCATCCCTCATTAATTCCCCCCCCCTTTTTTTGTCAACTGAGTAATAGTTTGTATGGGAGAACATTGGCTTTATACCATCATTTCATTGCAATGATTACAATCTCCTCCTTGCATCATCATCCAACAGTATTTGCTTCCATTCCCTCTTTTTTTGGGGGTGGGGGGGCAGGGTGATGGAGGGATGTAAACAAAACCACTCAGGAATATATAATAATTTAAATAAGCAACGTGCAAGTCTGCCTCCTGTCTGTCAGCACTCAGTTCCTCTCTTTCCATGAGTCTAGAGTCCTCAGCTGTTCCCTCTCTCCATGTCCCCAACTCTGTCACCATCTATGGTGTCACTACTTCTTTGGATAGGGTCCCACATTCCACTTGTGCTCTTCTCCCTTGATGATCCTAGGGTTCTCTGTTTCTGGAATGCAAGACTAACTGCTCCCCCATTTTTGTTATAAAACTTCTACCTTTATAATTGTGACAGTTACAATTAGTCATGATAACAATTTCTCACTATTGAATCATAGGATCTTATCCCCATCGCTTTTCACCTGACCCATCTAGACAAGATGAAAAATATTCAGTGGGGATTCTATCCATCCCTTCACACTCTTAAACTAAACTTCTTCTTGAAAACTTGTAAGCCAGTCACTTTGTGCCTTTATTGCCCCCTCATTTTAGGTAGCCAATGTCTAAGTTGCCTGTCCCTGTCTACCCTGTATACAGAGGGGATAGGATTGGTACCTGATGTGAAGACTCCTTCCCTCTCAGTTGGTATTTTGAGCTACTACAAATGGATGTAGTAGCTTATCCTTGCAAACCGCAAGGTTAGCAGTTCAAAACTACCAGTTGTTCCGTGGGAGAAAGATGAGGCTTTCTGCTCCCGTAAAGATTTCCAGCCTCAGAAACCCTGTACAGAACCCTGTACAGGGTTGCTATGAGTCAGAACCGACTCCATAGCACATAACCAACAACAACAACCATGTCCATAAATATAGGTCAAGTTCATCAAATTGTAGCCCTTTACACTCATTTCCTTTATCAATTTTTTTTTTTTTAATCTTCCTCTAGTCGAGTTCTGATTATCAAGCCATCAAGGCTAGGTCAAATGGGTACTATCTGCAAGTTTCGGTGTTCTTGTGCATCTCCCCTCACTTCATATCAACTGGATGCTTCACTGTCAGCTCTAGCCCTCGATGGCTATGTCCTTGTCCATGGGCTCAGGAGCCCCCAGGTCTCACCACACTTTGGACCAATCAGCCTTTCCTCTTCTTTCTCATTTCCCAGTCAATGGGAGTCTATGGAACGTGGTTGAACTCAATCCGTGTCTTCATTGCCTCTTTTCCCCCCCGCTTCCACTCACCAGTAGACCAGTGTGGTCGCCAGCCAGCTTATAGGCCTGCTCATGTGTTCCTTTTGAGTTTCAGTCTAAAAGCACACATCTTTATAGTAGTCTCTGCTTTTAGCTAAGATCCTTTTGACATCAGCAATGATATTCCTAGTTTTACATCCTCTTCTGAGCCCAGTTTGAATTTCTGGCAGCTTCCTGTTGATGTATGGCTGCTACCATTTTTTAATTACCTTCAGCAAGATTTTGCTTACATTTTGATTTTTTTTTAAAAAGGTTTTTCTTGTGGATTGAGTAAAAGTTTACAGGGCAGATCATCACTTTTACATTCAACAAATCATACACCTTGTTTCATTACAATGATTATAATCCCCTCCCTTATTCACTTTAGCTTTTTTAAAAAAATTATTTATTATTATTTTAAACACTCAGGCATGTACAGTAATTTACACCACCAAAGGGCACATTCTGCAAGTGTGCCTCCTGGCCACCAACTCTTAGTTCCTCACTTTCCATGAATCTAGAGTCTTCAGCTGCTCCCTCTTTCCATAACCCCATCTCTGCCTCCATCTCTGGTGTCCCTGCTTCTGTAGATAAGGTCTCATTTTGCTTGTGCTCTTCTCCCTTGATGGTCCTAGGGTCCTTTGTTTCTGGACTGTAAGATTAACCACTCTCCTGTTTTTGTTATAAAACTTCTACCTTTACAATTGTGAGAGTTGCAATTAGTCATGATAACAATTACTCATTATTGAATCATAAGAATCTTATCCCCATCTCTTTTAACCAGACCCATCTAGATTGCATTTGATATTATTAGATGATTTCTACATTCTGCTGGGTCACCTTTGTTTGAAATAAGCCCAAAGGATCTCTTCCAATTAGTTAGTGTGGCAGCTGTCTTCTAAATTTCTTGGCATAGACAGCGGGCACTGATGCTGCGTTAATTTGTTCAAACATTTTAGTTGGTATTCTATCAATTCCTGCCAATGCCTTCTGTACAGCTTGGATGTCTTTCTTCAATAATATTGGTTCTTGATCATATGGTACCTCTTGAAATGGTTGAGATCATTTAGGAAATACATGAATACTGAACCCAAAAGAATTTTAGCACAACTGATCTCTGTATCAAAATTCTTTTTGGTACCGTGATTCTGTGTATTTCTTCTGTCTTCTTTTGATGCTTCCTGCATGGTTCAACATTTTGCCCATAGAATCCTTTGATATTGCAAGTCTAGGCTTGACATTTCTCTTCAGTTCTTTCAGCTTGAGAAATACTATGTATGTTTTCTGGCTTCAGGTCTTTGCACATTTCATTATAATACTTGACTTTGTCTTCTTGAGCTGCCTTTCAAATTTTCTCTTCAGCTCTTTCACTTCAACATTTCTTCCAGTTACTTAGTTTCTTTACATTCAAGAGCAAGTTTCAGAGTCTCTTCTGACATCTATTTTGGTCTTTTCTTTCTTTCGTGTCTTTGAAATGAGCTTTTGCTTTCTTCATGTATGATGTTCTTGAAGTCATCCCACAACTTCTCTGGTCTTTAGTCAAATCTGTTCTTGAGATGATCTCTAAATACAGGTGGGATGCTCAAAGTCATTTTTGGACTTGTAATTTTCTTTAGATTTAACTTCACCTTGCATATGAGCAGCTGAAAGTTGGTTCCACAATTGATTCCTGGCTTTGTTTTGGTTGATGATACTAAGTTTTTCCCTTGTCTCTTCCTATAGATATAGTCAATTGGATTCCTGTGTGCTTCATCCAGACCTTTATGTTGTTGAAAAAAATTTGCAATGAAGAAGTCATTGGTCTTGCAAATTTTGATCTCTAATCATTTCTATCTCTAAGGCCATATTTTCCAATTACTGATCCTTCCTTTATGTTTCCAACTTCACATTCCAATTACCAGCAATTACCATTGCATCTTGATTGCATGTTTGATCACTTTCAAACTGAAGAAGTTGTTGTTGTTGTTGGTATGTAGTTGAGTTGATTCTGACTCATAGCAACCCTGTGTAGGGTTTCAGAGACTGTAGATTTTTATGGGAGCAGAAAATTTACTTTTTCTCTCATGGAGCAGTTGTTGGATTCGAACTGCTGATGTTGCAATTAGCAACCCAACGTATAACCCACTATGTCACAAGTGCTCCATGAAAAGTTGGTAGAATTCTTCAATTTTTTCATTACTGATTTTAATGGTTGGTGCATAAATTTGAATAATAACCATATGATCTGGTCTTCCATATCCAACCACAGACAGCATTGTACTTCTGTACTTCAAGATAGATCTTGCAATGCTCTTTTTGACTATGAATGTGATGCATTATGTTTTCAATTTGTCATGCCCAGCATAGTAGACCATATAATTGTTCGATTCAAAATGGCCAACACATTCCATTTCAGTTCACTAATGCCTAGGATATATATCTTTTTTGTTTTTCAATGTTTTATTATGAATTATGTGATAGTTTACATGGGAGAACATTAGCTTTACATTCATCCTATTGTATATCATTTCATTTCCATGGTTACAACCCCCTCCATGCATCATCAACCAAACAAAAGGTTTCCCCTGCAAGCCTGTCCCCCTGGTTGTCAGCACACAGCCCCTCTCCCTCTCTGGGTTAAAGTCCCCAGCCACTCCATCTGTCCACATCATTGTCTCTGCCTCCATTTCTGGAGTAACTGCTTCTCTGGGTGGGGTCCCGCACTCCACTCTTCTCCCTTGATGGTCCCAGGGAGCTTCGCTCCTTGACTGCAAAGTAAACCACTCCCCTCCTTTTGCTACAAAATGTCTACCTTTACATTTCCAACCATCACAGTCAATCCTGAGAACAATTATTCACTATTGTACCACAAGAGTCCTATTACCATCTTCTTTCATTAGCCCTGCCCAGATAGATTGGATACTACTCAGTGGAGATACTACCTTCCTCCATGCCCTCTGAATCTAGGCTCCCTCTTGAAAGCTTGTAAGCCAGTCACTTCTTGCCTTTGTACCTCCCCATTTTGGGTAGCCAATGTTCAAGTTGCCCATCCCTGTCTACCCTGTGTATCGAGGGGGTGGGAATGATCCTCACTGTAAAGATTTGTTCCCTCTTTTGAGCTACTGCATCTATAGGTGTAGGTCAAGCTCATCAAATTGTATCAGATTACTCTTTTTTTCCCCTCTTCTTTCTTCTTCTAGTTAAGTTCTGATCATCCAGTCATTGAAGCCAGGTTAAGTGGGTATTATCTGCAAGTGTGGGTGTTCTTGTGCATATCCCATCACTTCTTATGAGCTGGATACTTCCCTCTCTACTCTAGTCCTCTGTGGCTATGTCACAAGATCCCCAGATCTTGCCATACTGCTGGCCAACTAGGTCTCAACCCAGGTTCATAGGAGTATATTGAATGTGGTAGGACTTAGCTCACAGCTTCACTATCCCTTATTGGTGACCAACATAGTCACCAGTCAGAGTGCATGTCTGCTTGTGTATTCCCCTTGGAAGGGGGTTTGCCCTGAGGGGAACCGACCATTTGCCTTGATGTCTTCTGGGCAAGCAACTTGCTTGTTCTTGTAGTAGACAGTTAGACTGCCGTTATTGTGTTGTTTTTTTCCTGTTGGTCTTTCTTTCAAGAAGTATCTTCTGTTCTTCTAGCCGCTCCAGGCTGGTCTGCTTGTCCTTTCAAGTGGATATTTCCCACCTCAGAAGATTCTGGATGGGGTTCAGGATACCACCTATGATCTTATGCAGTGCAGAGGCTCTGCAGGAAGCCTCCTTCACTGGGCAAGCTGTAACCCTACTTTAGGTATCCCAATCAGTTATAGGCAGAAGACGGGACTTACAAGCTTTCTATGGTGATACTTCTGGCTATTTCGTTCTCTCCCCCTGAAGTTTCTATTTTATAATGGTATGCAAGGAAAACCAAGATTCAAAAGACAGTCAAGCATCTTAACATTATTTCCACCCTTTTGCCCATTTCAACTATGTTTCAATCCCTGTATCCCAGAGCCCTGTTGTTCCAAGGTTGTGCATACATCATTATTTACCTCTGTCCCACTTAGCCCATGCAAACCTGCCAAATTGTTCTCCCATCTGCCTGTTCTTCCATTCTCCTCCCCCTTCTTGTGTATTGCCACCCTCCCTAGCACCCAAATTATCCTGTGTCTATTCCCTATCCTGTGTTCCATGTTCTTCTCCCTCCCCTCACTCACCCCCCCTCCCCAACATCCCTGTAACCAGCAAAGGATCAACCCCCTTTAGTATGGGTTCTTTTTCTTAGTCTTTTACAATAGTGGTCCTATGCAGTATTTTTTCTTTTGTGACTGACTACTTTCACTCAACATAATGTCCTCAAGGTTCATTCATGTTATGTGGTGGCTTGCAGCATAATATTCCATTGTGTGTATGTACCACAGTTTGTTTATCCATTCTTCAATTGATGGGCACTTAGGTTGTATCCATTTTTTTGCAATTGCAAATAGTGCTGCTATGAACATTGGTGTGCATATGTCTATTCATGTGATGGCTCGTATTTCTTGTGGGTAAATACCAAATAAAGGACTTGCTGAATCATAAGGTATTTCTATTTCCAACCTTCTGAGGAAGCGCTATATTACATTCCATGGTTGGACCATTTTGCATTCCCATCAACAATGCAGGAGTGTCCCAGTCTCTCTGCATCCTCGCCAGCATTTATTGTCCTCTACTTTTTTGGTCTTTGCTGTTATTGCTGGTTTGAAATGATATCTCATTGTTATTTTGATTTGCATCTCTCTAATGGCTAGTGATGGTGAACATTTCTTCGTATGTTTTGTTGGCTGCCCAGATACCCTCCTTGGTGAAGTGTCTGTTCACATGCTGTGCTTATTTTTTAATTGGGTTATTTGTCTTTTTCTTGTAGAGTTTTTGTAGTTTCCTACATATTTTAGAAATGAGTTCCTTGTCTGATGTGTTGTTGCAAAAGATGTTTTCCCATTCTGTGGGTTCCCTTTTTACTCTTCTGGTGAAGTCTTAAATTAAATTTTAAATTTTCAGTATATCCCAATCATCTATTTTGTCTGCTTTTGTTTGTGTAGTTTTCAAAATGTTTGGTAGTTTGTGTATGCTCTAAATTAGTGCCCTCACATTTGTCCCTATTTTTTCATAGATGACCTTCATAATTTTGGGATTCACATTTAGGTCTTTAATCCATGCTGAGTTTGTTTTTGTATAAGGTGTGAGGTAAAGGTCTTGTTTCAATCTTTTGCATATTGCTTTCCAGTTCTGCCAGCACCATCTATTGAAGAGACTATCACATCCCCATGTGATATATTTTGGCACTTTGTCAAAAATCAGTTGCCTGTACGTGGATGAGTTAATTTTGGATTCTTAATTCTGTTCCATTGATCAATATATCTTTCATTGTACTATACCAAGCTGTTTTGACAACTGTAGCTGTGCAATAGATTTTGAAATCGGGGAGTGAGAGGTTTCCAACCTTATTCTTCTTCTTAAGCAGTGCTTTGCTTCTCCTGGGTCTCTTTCCTTTCCATGCAAAGTTTGTAATTGTTTTTTTCCATCTCCTTAAAGAATGTCCTTGGACTCTGGACTGGGATTGCATTATATGTGTAAATTGCTTTGGGCAATATTTACATTTTCACAATGTTAAATCTTCCTATCCAGAAGCATGGTACATTCTTCCATTTTTGTATGACTCTTTTGGTTTCTTGTAGTATAGTTTTGTAGTTTTCTTTGTATAGATACTTTGTCTCTCTGGTTACATTTATTTCCAGATATTTCATCATTTGGGTGGCCACTGTAAATGATATTGCTTTCCTAATATCCTTTTCAGCGCTGTTGTTGTTGGTATAGAGGATTCCAACTGATTTTTCTATGTTGATCTTATATCCTGCCACTTTGCTGAATCTTCCAGTGAGGTCTAGTAGCTTTTTTACTGAGTCTTTGAGGTTTTCTACATATAGGATCATATCATCTGCAAATAGAGAGAATTTTACTGCCTTTAATTTTCCCTGTCTTACCATATAGCTCTTGCTAAGAGTTCCAGCACAATGTTGATTAGGAGTGGTGACAAAGAGCATCTTTGTCTGGTTCCTGTTCGCAGGGGGAAGGCTTTCAGTTTCTCTCCATTGAGAGTGATGTAGACTGTTGGTTTTGTATATATGCTCTTGATTATGTTGAATTTCCCTTCAATTCCTACGTTGTTGAGTGTTTTTATCAGGAATGGATGTTGGATTTTGTCAAATGCCTTTTCTGCATCAATTGATATGATCATGTGGTTCTTTTCTTTTTTCTTATTTATGTGGTGGACTACGTTGATTTTTTTCCTAAAGTTGAACCATCCTTGCATCCCTGATATGAATTACACTTGATCATGATGTATTATCTTTTTGATGTGTTGCTGGTTTCTGTTGGCTAGGATTTTGTTGAGAATTTTTGCATCTGTGTTCATGAGGGATATTGGTCTATAATTTTCTTTCTTAGTGATGTCATTCCCTGGTTTTTTGTATGAGCGTTATGCTTGCTTCATAAAATGTATTAGGAAGTTTTCCATCCTCCTCTATCTTCTGGAATAATTTGAGTAGAATTGGTGACAGCTCTTCCTTGAATGTTTGGTAGAAGTCACCAGTTAAGACATCTGGGACTGGACTTCTTTTGGTTGGTAGTTCTTTGATGATTGGATCAATTTCTTCTTTTGTTATGGTTCTGTTCAGGTTTTCTACTTCACTCTGTGTAAGTTTAAGTAGGTCATGTTTTTCTAAAAATGTATCCATCTCTTTTAAATTTTCAAATTTATTGGAGTACAACTTTTCATAGTATTCTGTTATTATCCTTTTGATTTCCTTTGGTTCTGTTGTGACATCGCCCGTGTGCTTTCTAATGTGTGTTATTTTGTCTTCTCCCTCTTTTCTTTTGTTAGATTTGCCAATGGTCTGTCAATTTTGTTAATCCTTTCAAAGAACCAGCTTCTTGTCCTGCTGATTCTTTCTATAGTTTGTGTGTTTTCTATCTCATTTATTTCTGCTGTAATGTTTATTATTTCCTTTCTTTTTGTGGCTGTAGGTTCCCTCTGTTGGTCTGTTTCTAATTGTTGTAGATGCTAGTGTTAATGTGTTAATTTTGGTCCTTTCTTCTTTTTGGATGTATGCATTTATTGCAATAAATTGTCCTCTCAGCACTGCTTTAGCCATGTCCCAAAGATTTTGGTATGATGTGTTTTTATTCTCGTTTGTTTCTAGGAATTTGTGAGTTCATGTTTTATTTCTTCTACTACCCAGTCGCTTTTAAGCAGGGTGTTATTCAGTTTCCATGTATTTGACCTTATTTCCTCAGTTTTCCTATTGTTGATGTCTAATTTGATAGCATTATGGTCTGTCTGAGAAGATGCTTTGTAGTATTTTGATATTTGTAAATTTTTGGAGGTTTGTTTTGTGACCTAACACATAGAGAATTGTTCCAGGTGCACTAAAAAGAATGTGTATTTTGCTGTTGTTGGCTGAGTGCTCTGTACACATCTATGAAGTCCAATTGGCTGATTGTGTTGTTTAGTTCCTCTGTGTCTTAGTCAAGTTTCTTTCTGGTTGTTCTATCTAGGATATCTTTATGCATTCCATTTCATTTTGACAACTTCCAACTTTCCTAGGTTCATACTTGGTACTTTCCATGTTCCAATTATTAATGGATGTTTGCAGCTGTTTCTTCTCATTTTGAGTTGTGCCCTGTCAGCAAATGAAAGTCCTGAAAGCCTTACTCCATCCACATCATTAAGGTCAACTCTACTTTGAGGAGGCTCCTCTTCCTTGGTCATCTTTTGAGTTCCTTACAACCTGAGGGTCTTATCTTCCAGTACTATATCAGTGTTCTGCTGCTATTCAAAAGGTTTTCAGTGGGTAACATTTCAGAAGTGGTCTGCCTCTCCTTCTTAGTTTGTCTTAGTCTGGAAGCTCTGATGAAACCTTTCCACCACGGGTGACCCTGCTGGTATTTAAAATACTGTGACATAGCTTCTAGAATCACAGCAACACACAAGTCACCACATTATAACAAACTGATAGGCATGTTGTGAATTGTTGTTGCTAGAATGCCCTTACAGTGTTTGTAACTCATAGCAATCCTTCATATACACAACAGAAGGAAACACTGCCCAGTTCTATACCAAACTCACAATTATGGCCATGTTTGAACCCATTGCTGATGCCACTGTGTCATTTCATCTCCTTGAAGGTTTTCTTCTACTTTTCCAAGTGTTATGTCCTTCTCCAGGGCCTCGTCCTTCCTGATAACATGTTCGAAGAATGAGCGACAAAGTCTTGCCATCCTGTCTTCTAAGGAGCATTCTTGCTGTCCTTCTTCCAATGCAGATTTGTTTGTTTTTCTGGAAGTCCATGGTAATATTCTTCTCCCACACTATAATTCAAATGCATCGATTCTTCTAAGGGCTTCCTTATTCACTGTCCAACTTCTACATGCATATGAGGCAATTGAAAATACCATGGCTCAGGCACACCTTAGTTATCAAATTGATATCTTTGCTCTTGAACGCTTTAGAGAAGTTTTTGCAGTATATTTGCCTAAAGCAATACATCACTTGATTTCAATAGCTGTAATTAATAAACAAGGAGCTCTGGTAGCGTAGTGGTTATGAGTCGGGCTGCTAACCTCAAGGTCGACAGTTCGAAACTACCAGTTGCTCCGCGGGAGAAAGATGAGGCTTTCTGCTCCCATAAAGATTTGCAGCCGCGGAAACCCTGTGCAGGGTCTCTATAAGTAGGAACCAACTCCACGGTACTTAACAACAACAATTAATAAACAATCCCAACTAGGGGAGTGTATGAAACAGCAGGAGAGATACCATTACTTTCTTGGTAGATATAACGCAGTAGACAAATGATGGAAATGATGGCGAAAAGAATGGAGAGATTTCCTTAGAATGATCTGCTAGTCTGAAATGATCTGGCCTGGGAGGAGCACAGATACAGCAGTCCTTCTGTGGTATCCTGCTGTAGCCAAGGGCTCACAGTAATGGTTTTATGATGAGAACAATCTCAGTCACCATGTTTATAAGTATTGAGACCTCAGGAATGTAGATGTTTGCAATGGCTTGTTTTTATAGCCTTTCTTTAATTTCTTTGCTTGCTTTCCAAGCATCTATCAGAGTTAATGAAGCAATTCTATTATTAAACCACTTAGGAATTTAGAAGACAATGTACTCAGGTTTGAATGGGATAATTAGATGTTGGTGAAAACATTTATAAGAGAATTCCATATAAATCCAGATAACTTGTGTTATCCCTTTGTACACCTTTTTGGAAAAATAGGTTCACTCACAAAGCTCAATAATTAAGCTATTTCATAAGTTTTGGTATAAAGCAACAGCCCTTCTATTTCCAGTGGAATGCTTTATGAGACACTTTAAAATATAGATCTTAAATTACCTTTCTGGTTTAACATCTACTGAGAAGGTTTAGAATCATTTTCACATCTGAAGAAGTGTGTGATACCATTGAAATGCACTAGGATTTATTTTGGCAGAATCAATACCTGCTAAGATGCTGGTGCATCATTCTTTTCTTTACTGAGACTTGTCAAGTGTATTTTAAATGATCATTTTGTTGATGGAGAGATGGAAGCTTTAGGGTATGGCAAGGCTATGAGAGGGACTGGAAATGAGGATTTTCTTCAGGCAGAGCAGTCTGGAAAGATCCCCAGGAGGCATTGGGGCATGAACTTGTGCCCCTAGCCCAATTTCCTGATGGTAGACACATAGTGACACACATTTGTATGAGCTCAACCATTTAAAAGGCTCATGTTCAGGCATTACATCACCCTGTGAAACAGGTGCAAATAGTTTCCTTCAAAGAACACACATTGCTCACATACTAAAAGTAAGGGCAAATCTGAGTTGTGCTCAGCTCCAAATTTGACTTGACTTGGTGCCAGTTTTGATTTATGTTAATGCACAAATGGTTAACATACTTCACTGCTAATCAACAGGTTGAAGTTTCAAGTCTACCCAGAGGCACTTTGGAAGAATGTCTGCTGATCTGCCTCAGAAAAAAATCAACTGTTGAAAATGTTGCTCTACTTGGAGACACAGGAGGTCTTCATGAATGGGTGTTAACACCTCCTCCTCTTTATTTTTGTGCTCCCCCACCCCCCACACTGGCTGATGAGATGCTCAGATAGCTCTAATTATTCAATTACCATTTTTCATTTAATTGTTTAGCCATTAGTTCATTCACTTAATTAACACAGTCTATTAAAACTTACATCTTAAGTAATGAGAATAGTTAGCAACAGAATGGCTATGGCATTGACTCAGGAACCTTGGTTTTTATGTCAGGAGACAAAGAATGGAGTTGAAGGACTGCTATTACTCACAAGTCAAGTAACAGACCCCTCTTCCCCCTCAAAAAAACAAAAACAAAACCCCTGTTCACTTATTCATAAAACGGGGGCAATGATAACTTCTTCGTTAGCGTTGTGGTGTATATATTACGTGTGTGGGAACCCTCTATATTAATGGAAAGATGTGAAGGTTTCTTGGCACAACAGAGAAAAGAGACAGTGATCATGCAGGGAGAGGAGTGCTGAGGGTCAGGGCATTTATAACACAGTTTTTGGACTGGGAAGAATCACTTCAAGGAATTCTGGAAGCTCCTGTGGAGCACTGTAAGCTCAATCACTCTTGTACCCCATAAAATCTTTATGAGGAAGTTAAACCAGCAGGCCCCAGCTATGATAATTCCCAGTTCCTCTATAAATTCTATGCTGGCCTTGGAGAGATTAAAGCTATTTTTTTTCCCTTTAAAATAATGAGCAATAGGAAAATGGAGTCTTTAAGAGCTTGATCCATTAAACACTGAGTTATTTGGCCATTTGAAAATCTCAAGTGTTATGTTTAGAGAAACAGGAATTAGGAATTAGAAGTCAAACTGTGCATTGCCAACTATCTGTAACGGAGGGAATTTTGTCACGTTATTCATCAGAACCTGTTTCCTCTGTAAACTAGGGATAACAAAATCATACCTCAGGATTAGTGTAACAATTACATGAAATAATGTTTGTGGAGCACCAAGAGTTTTGCTGGGTACCTAGCAAGTACCCATTCAAAATTGCTGTGGTTTTCAATATCTAAATGGAACAAACCATGCTAGGTTGTACACCATCCCCATAATGGGTTCTAGATTGGACTAATGGGATTTACAGTGTTTTCATGGGCTCTTTTTTTAAAAAGAAAGAAAGAAAGAAAGAAATTGCTGGGTCTTTCTTCGTAGTCCGTCTCAGTCTGGAATCTCTGTTGAAATCTGCTCAGCATCAGATTTCTACTGGTAGACAAGAAGTGGCTGTACATGATGCCATGCACTGACCAGGGATAGAATATAGGTCACCTACATCATTGTTGCTTCTGTTGTTAACTGCCATCGAGTTGGTTCCAGCTCATGCAGACCCTGTCTAGTGTTTCTGAGATGTGGTGGTGTGTGTGGACTGCTGACCTTGCGGTTCTAACCAACAATGTGGGCCAGTGCATTATTCTATAGTGCCACACCAGGACTCCAGGTCTCCTACATGGAAGACAAGAACTCAACCATTGAATCACCACCACTGCTCCCCACTAAGAATTTTCTGCCCTCACCTGAAAGTCCACCTCTTGTCATTTAATTCTGTAGGCTGAAGAGAGTGAGCTGTTGTAGAGTCTGCTTCTGCTCCTACAGAAGAATGTCTACATTCTGGAACAACGTAATCTAGAGATAAGAGGATAGCGTCTGTCAAGGGTCACTGAGTTCTATGGTTGACCCAGTCTTACATTCACAACTCAGATAAAGGCAAAAAGGTCTTGCTCTCAGATCAACAGATGCCTCAGATCTTGGAAGATTGACCAACAATGAAGGACAGAATCAAGCCTCACAGCTGTTTTTGTTTTTTAAGGTTTTTATTGTGGATTGAGTGAAAGTTTACAGGGCAGATCATCAATTTTACATTCAACAAATCATATACCTTGTTTCATTACAATGATTATAATCCCCTCCATGTACCATCAGTTAATGGTATTTCTCTCTATTCACTTTGTTGTTGTCAGGTGCCATCAAGTCGGAACCGACTCATAGCGACCCCATGCACAGCAGAATGAAACAATGTCAGATACTGGGCCAACCTCACTACCACTGCCACACTTGAGTCCATCAACGATGCCACCTGGGCAATCCATCTCGTTGGGGGTCTTCCTCTTTTTCTCCTACCCTCCATCTTACCAAGCATGATATCCTTCTCCAGCAACTGTTCCCTCTTGACAATATGTCCAAAGTATGAGAGACAAAGTCTAGCCATCTTGGCCTCCAAGGAGCACTCTGGCGGCACTTCTTCCAAAACAGATCTATTCACTTTAGCACTTTAAAAAACAACAACACTTAGGCATATATAATAATTTACACCACCAAAGGACACATTCTGCAAGTCTGCCACCTGGCCGCCAGCTCTTAATCCTTCACTTCCCATGAATCTAGAGTCCTCAGCTGCTCCCCATCTTCACGTCCCCATTTCTGCCTCCATCTCTGGTGTCACTGTTTCTCTGGATAAATCTCTCATTCTGCTTGTGCTCTTCTCCCTTGATGGTCCTAGGCTTCTTTGTTTCTGGACTGTAAGATTAACCACTCCCCGGTGTTTGTTACGAAACCTCTACCTTTACTATTGTGACAGTCGCAATTAGTCATGATAACAATTACTCACTATTGAATCATAAGAATCTTATCCCCATCTCTTTTAACCAGACCCATCTAGACAAGATGAAAACTATTCAGTGGGGACTCTTCCTTCCCTCATACACTATTAAAATAAACTCCCCCTTGAAACCTTGTAAACCAGTGATTTCATGCCTTTATTGTCTCCGCATTGTAGGTGTTGTTGTTGTTGTTGTTAAGTGCCGTGGAGTCGGTTCCAACCCATAGCAACCCTGTACAGGGTTTCTGAGGCTATAAATCTTTATGGGAGCAGAAAGCCTCATCTTTCTCCCACGGAGTGGCTGGTAGTTTTGAACTGCTGGCCTTAAGGTTCGCAGCCCAATTCGTAACCACTACGCTACCAGAGCTCCTTGTAGGTAGCCGATGTCTAAGTTGCCCATTCCTCTATACCCTGTGTATAGAGGGGATAACAGTGATACTTGATGTGAAGACTCCTTTCTTCTTTGTTGGTATTTAGAGTTACTACCTCCATGAGTATAGGTCAAGTTCATCAAATTGTAGCAATTTACCCTCCTTTCCTTTATCAAAAATTGTTTTGCTTCCTCTAGTAGAGTTCTGATTATCAAGCCATTGAAGCTAGGTCAAATGGATATTATCTGCAACTTTGGGTGTTCTTATGCGACTCCTCCTCTCATTTCATATCAGCTGGATGCTTCGCTCTCAGCTATAGCCCTCTGTGGCTATGTCCTTATCAATAGGCTCAGATGTCCCTAGGTCCCGCCACACTTTGGAACAACCAGCCCTTCCTCTTTTCTCTGTCCCATCTCCAGGTTAATGGGAGTCTATGGAACATGGTTGAGCTCAGCCCATTTCTTCATTGCTGTCTTTTCCCCTCTTCCATTCACCAGTAGACCAACATGGGCACCAGCAAGCTTACATGCCTGCTCATGTGTTCCCTTTGAGTTTCTGTCTTAGCAGGGCATTTGTCCTGAAGTTACTTGATTGCTTGCCTTGATGGCTGCCTCACAGGTTTTAATGAGCTCAATGATTGGCCAAATCTAATAAAGTTAATATAATTTATTAGGTTTCAGTTCACGAGTCAAAAACAATCTGCTCCATTATAGGCTGAGGGTGGGACTAGAGTAATGATGGTTCAGATGAAAAAGACTTAGGGGGTTTAGTTGATTGTAAACTGAGTATGAATTTACAATATTTGTGGTTTTCAAAGCAGCTAAAGCATATGAGGGATTTCCAAAAGTTTGTGGAAAAATGTAATGAAAAAGCAATGGAATTTTCTCATGATCTTTTTGAACCCCTCCCTGTAGCCTCCCTTGTACAATCATAGGGTTGCTATGAGTCTGAATTGACTTGAAGGTATATAACCTAATATGGTATCCAGGACAAGAGATGTGGCTTGTTCACTGAATTCTATTGCAGTATGGCCAGCTTTTCCTTGATGTTCTCATGTGAAATGATTTTAAATTAGATTTTTGCTTTTATCAAAATTATACATGTATATGGAGTCCTTGTGTGACACTGCAGGATAATGCACTGGACAAAAATGTTGGTTTGAATCACAAAGTTGGTGGTTCAAACCCACCAATTGCTCTCAGAAACTCTGGACAGGGGTACTATGAGTCAAAACTGACTTGATGGCACTTAACAACAGCAGGCATGTATATAGATTGAATAGTGAAAGCTACAATAATTACCAGGTTTATGATAAAAAACAGAATTTTTTGGCTAACAATTTTGTCTGTAGCTTCTGTTTGTTGTTATTGTTAAGTGCCATCATGACCTTGTATAGGGTTTCCAAGAAGTGACTGGTGGGTTTGAACTGCCAACCTTGTGTTTATCAGTCCAGTGCATATCCTACAGTGCCACACCAGGACTTCATAGTTATAGCTATATTTCTAAGTCACTTGTTTGTGTTACTCTTTCTTGATTCCCTCTTATTGTTTTTGTTAAGTGTTGTCGAGTTCATTCTGACTCATACTGACCCTGTATAGGGTTTCTGAGGAGCTTCTGGTGAGTTAGAACTGCCAACCTTGCAGTCCAAACCGACATTGTGGTCTTACAGCGCCACACCAGAACTCCTGATTCCTTCCTATAGTAGACATTCATTATCTGCTGACTTCTTACACCATTTCTCATAGAAGGGCTTCTGAAAGTACCCAAGAATCCTTTCTCTAGATGACAGAGCCTCATTATGGTACAGAGGTTGATGAGTACAGTAGGAGTGGAATTTGGACCCAGACTGGATGACCTTACATTGACCCTTCTCTCTACCACACATATTTCTGCTCTTCAAATCTTCATTTTATTGTTGTTTTTGTTAGGTGCCATCGAGTCAGTACCAACTCATAGTGCCTGTATATACAACAGAAGAAAACACTGCCCGGTCCTAGGCCAACCTCACAATTGTTGCCACTTGAGCCCATTGATGCTGCCACTTTGCTAATCCATCTTGCTGGGAGCTCTTCCTTTTTTTCTCTGACCCTCCACCTTACCAAACATGACATCCCTCTCCAGGGACTAGTCCATCCTAACAATATGTCCAAAGTATGAGATGATCCTGGCCTCCAAGGAGCACTCTGGCTGCACTTCTTCCAACACAGATCTGTTTGTTCTTTTGGCAGCCCATGGCACTTTCAATATTCTCCTCCAACATCATAACTCAAAAGCATCAATTCTTCTATGGTCTTCCTTATTCACTGTCCAGCTTTCACATGCATATGAGGTTATTGAAAATACCATGGCTTGGGCCAGGCGCACTTTAGTCCTCAAGCTGACATCTTTGCTTTTCAACACTTTAAAAAGTTCCTATGCAGCAGATTTGCCTAATGCAATATGTCATTTGATTTCTTGACTGCAACTTCCATGAGGTATCATTTTAGGATCTGTTTATTAAATGAATGTATAAGTTTTTGTTTTTTCCTTGAATCTCTGATTAAGTCATCTCATGTCCTCATTCCTGCAGAATGCCTCGCCATCCTAGTTGTCCCATGGCTGACTTAACAGACTAGTTTCATTTTTTTTTCCCCTGGAGACCTCCTCCTGGTGCCCTCTGCCCATTTTCCTCAACTGGACTACTTCTCTTTAAGCATAGCTGATCTCTGGGGATTTCCTATCTTTTCTCTGCATTGGACCCCCCAGCTTCTGGATCCATGTGCTCCTCTTGCTTTGTTTTTGATAGAGCACAACTTCCAGAGCTTTCTGAGAGAGAGCATGCATCTGAAAATATCTCAATCTTATCCTTATACTAGATGGATGGGTTGACTAGGCTATAATATAATTCCAGGTTAGAATCAGTTTCCTCAGAATTTTAACTGTGTCTAGTTAGTTTCCTTATACTCCCATACAATGTACCACAAACTAGCTGATTAATAAAACCCAAAATTTATTGTCTTAAGGTTTTGGAGACTGTTGCTGTTAGGTGCCATTCAGTTGATTCCATAGGAAGCAGAACTGCTCTTTAGCCTTTTCTTGGCTATGATCCTTACAGAAGTTAGATGACCAGGTCTTATCCTGTGGAGTCACAGGGTGGGTTTGAACCATCAACCAGTAAGTTAGCAATAGAGTGCTTAACTATGTGCACTACTAGGTTTCTTTCGTAACCCTATTGTTATTGTTGTTAAATGTGGTTCCAACTAATAGCAACCTGTATGGGGTTTCTGAGGAGTGACTGCTGGGTTTGAACCTCTGACATTGTGATTAGCAGGACTTCTTCATAGGAACTAGCAAAGGAAGAAACCCTTCTTTTCATGTCAGGTTAAGAGTCTGAATTCAGGGCATTTTCAGGAACACAATTTCTCTGAAAATATTTTTGTTTTTGTTTGTTAAGTGCCATTGAGTCAGTTCCAACTCATAGTGACCCTGAATGGGGTTTCCAATGAGTGGCTGGTGGGTTTGAACCACTGACCTTTTGGTTCATACTTAACCTTGTGGTCCAGTGCATTATCCTACAGTGTCACATCAGGACTCATATGAAAGCTCTAAGGGATGATATTTTCTTGTCTATACCAGCTTTCTATATATCCAGGTATTCCTTTGCTTGTAGCTGGAATGTAATTCTATCGTCACAAAGCCATTTTTCTCCTATCTGTCTCTGTTTCTTCCCTTTAAGAAATATTTTATTGTGAATTATGTGATAGTTTACATGGAAGAACATTAGTTTTACATTCATCCTTTCTTATATCATTTCACTGTTATGGTTACAAGCCCCTCCATGCATCATAAACCAAGCCTGCCCCCAGGTCGTCAACACACAGCCCCTCTCCCTTTCTGTGTCTAATGTCCCCAACTGTTCCATCTCTCCATGTCATCATCTCTGCCTCCATCTCAGGCATCAGTGCTTCTCTGGGTAGGGTCCCACTCTCTGCTTTTCTCCCTTGATGGTCCCAAGGACCTCTGCTCCTAGACTGAAAAGTTAATCGCTCCCCTCCTTGCTACAAAACATCTAGCTTTATCTTCCCTTTTTTATAAGAGTATCACTCTTTGATTCTGAGTGAATTGAAATGTTTCAACAAACTGATGCAGCATTGGAGGTGCTCACTCATCTTTGTCAAGAAATAACTGATTGGAAGAGATACATATTTGTGCAAATTCTAAAGAAATGTGACCCAATAGAATGCAGAAATCACCAAACAATATCATTAAAATAATATGCAAGTAAACTTTTGCTGAAGATTACTAAAAAATGATTGCAACAGTACCTTGACAGGGAGCTGCCAGAGTCAGAGAAGCACGTGGAACGAGGGACATCATTGCTGAAGTCAGATGAATCTTGGCTGAAAGCAGAGAATACCAGAAAGATGTATACTTTTGCTTTATTGACTATGCAATGACTTTTAATTGTATGGATCATAACAATCTATGAACAACTTTAGGGAAGTGGGTATTCCAGAACACTTAATTGTGTTCATGAGGAATTTATACATAGACCAAATATTTATCGAGTACCCTCCATGGGCCAGCCACTGGAGATATACCCTGGAAGAGATAGGCATAATCCCAACCTTTATGAAATTTAGAAACTTTTTGGAGAAGAGACATATTAAATGGATTATTATGAAGAATTATGAACAGGACTGTATTTTGACAAAAAGCAGAATCAGAAAATGTTAGGATTAAGGGAGCCCTCAGCCACCATCTACTATTTGCAGAAAGACCCCAAACCAATCCACTGCCGTTGTCTTGATTCTGCCTCATAGTGACCTTCATAGGCCAGAGTAGAACTGGCCCATAGGCTGACATCTTTGTGGAAACAGAATGCCTTGTCTTTCTCCCACAGAGTGACTGATGGGTTTGAACCACTGACCATTCAGTTAGCAGTGAAGTTTTTAAACCAGCGAATCACCATGGCTCCTTATACACAGAGAGAAGAGGTGATTGTCTCATGCTCTGTATACAGCGAAGTAGTAGGAACTGTCTGCCACACCTTCTATTGTGTCCTTATTGAGGGGGAAATTGTCCTTTAGGGAAACTGAAAGATGAGAAATGGGGTAGTTGTATAAGTGATTGGGCAGAGGGGTCTCTGCTGGGGATGCCCACCTTTCCTCTGCTGGCCCTGCCTGGCTGTTGGGATAGTCTGGAACCAGTTAAGAGGCCAGCCTTTGGGTGCTGGGCCTGCTCTGCACCAACAGGCTCTGAGATCTATCTCTCCATCAACCAGCTGTGGCCAGGTTTAGAAGAGAGAGATGCCAGTGACCGTTACTGCTTGCATCCTGTGCCCCTGGCACTCTGTACAGAACTTAAGTGCATGGTCTCATTTACCACACCCACTGCCTTCGAGTTGATTCTAACTCATAGCAACACTATAGGGTTTCTGAGGCTATAAATCTTTACGGGAGCAGAAAGCCTTTCTCCCACAGAACAGCTGGTAGATTTGAACTGCTGACCTTTTGGTTAGCAGTCAAGTTCTTATCCTACAGCACCACTATTTCTTAACTCATGATCCAGTACATAGTGGGAACATAAGGCTCCTTGTAACAAAACAAGTTCACAGGAATTAAGGAGGCCCAAGGAGCTGTGGGTTAATGTGCCAGACTGCAAAGCCATTTGAACTGCAAGGTTGGTGGTTCAAGCTCACCAGCTGTTCTTTGGAAACCCTATACAGGGTCGCTATGGGTTGGAACCAACTCGATGACACTTAACAACAACAACAACAAAGGAGCTCTGGTAGCGTAGTGGTTACAAATCTGGCTGCGAACTTTAAGGTCAGCAGTTTGAAACTACCAGCTGTTCTGCGTGAGAAAGATGAGGCTTTCTGCTCCCGTAAAGATTATAGCCTCGGAAACACTGTACAGGGTCACTATGAGTCAGAACCGACTCCACAACACATCACCACCACCACCAACACCCAGGCACTCTGGGATAATGCACTGAACTACAAGGTTGGTGATTCAAACTCACCAGCCATTCCTTGGAAACCCTATACAGGGTCGCTATGAGTCAGAACTGACTCCAAGGCACTTAACAACAACATTCTGTTGATACTGTCTATGCATAATAGTTGAGGGTGCTTGAAAGTGGTGATTGAGAGACTCATCTTCTGGCCTCAACTTTGTCAGGGACTTGCGGTGTAAAATGGGACCTATTTCTGTACCTCTTACCCAAACCAAAGACCTGTGTGAAAAGCTAGTTGTTCTCAAGTTGATTCTGACTCATAGAGATCCTGTGTGTGCAAGTGTAGAACTGTGCTTCACAGGATTTTCAACAGCTGATTTTTCCAGAGTAGATCATTAGGCCTTTCTTCAGAGGATCCTCTGGGTAGGCTTGGACCTCTGACCTCTCAAAATCCCCATTTCACAGGAGGGAATATGCCCAACAGCGGATAGTTGATAAGTGGCTAAGTCAGGGTTCAAAGCCATGCCTGTGGATCTCCAGGTCCTTGCTCAGTCTACTACATACCACAGGCCTCCCCTGAGGGACACAGAAAGTGGGTGCCATCTTACTTTCCCCATTCCACCTGAGGTTCATGTGTGTGGTCAGAAGTCCATGCTCAGATAACTCGGGCCTGTGCTGTTACTGCTGCTGCACAGAAGGCTTCCCTTGTGGGGGCCGCCCTCAGGCCTCCCTAATTTATCCCTGGTGGTGAGAGGTGCCCTGGAATGGGAGGGTGCCAGAATTCCTGTCCTAAGTCCTGGAGCCTCAGCAAATGCCAGCTCAGCTTTCAGCTATGCACTCCCTCTAGTTCATCTCCTGTTTTGGTGTCTTTCAGACAGCCACTTCCATGAGTCAGAGAGCCATTTCTTAACCCATGATCCCGCACAAGGTGGGGAACAGAAGGCTGCTTGTAACAAAACAAGCTCACAGGAATGAAGGAGGTTTATTATGCTGACATGATTTATGCGCAATAATAGTTGAGAGTTCTTTAGAGTGGTGATTAGGAGACACATCTGGTCCCAACTTTGCCAGGGACTTGCTGTGTGAAATGGAACAGATTTCTGTTCCTCTTTAGGAGTTTTTATTTAGCACAAATGGTTAAGTGCTCAACTGCTAACTGAAAGATTGGAGCTCTGAGCCCACCCAGAAGCACCTCAGAAAAAAGACCTCTAGTGATCACAGCATTGAAAACCCTATGGAACACAGTTCTATTGTAAAACACATGTCATTCCATAAACTGGAACTGACTACAAGGCAGCTGGTTGGATTTTGGTTTAGTGGTGTTGAGACTATTGTAATTTTCAAAATACATGGGCTTACGTAGGTGATGTGAGGTAACTGCTTGGATATATAAACATCACTAGATTTGGCAGAAAGGCAGATTTAGGATCTAATGCTACCTGCGCTACTTACCAATTGTATGGTTTTGGGACAATCACACAACCTATTTTGAACTTCAGTTTCCTCGCCTATGATGCAAGGACAATGATCCCTGTACCACTAGGTTGCTAGAGGATCTCCTAGAAAGTGCAGACAACACTAAGCCTACTGCCTGATTTACAGTGAAGATTGCTTCGCTTCCCCCTTCCAGCCCTCTATCTATTTTCAAATGGAAAAATCTGCATCAATCGGTATGATCATGTTTCCCCATTGCCTTCCTGCTTGCATGGTTTCTGCTGAGAGATCTGAGCTTAATCT
>NW_006408649.1:8323903-8332814 GCF_000296735.1 Chrysochloris asiatica | reverse complement strand
TCAAGTGTGGCAGCAGTAGTGAGGTTGGCCCAGGATCAGACATTGTTTCGTTCTGCTGTGCATGGGGTCGCTATGAGTTGGTTCTGACTCGATGGCACCTGACAACAACAACAACATACAGATATCCCCAGGACAGACTTAAAGAGGTCAGAGCTAAAAGAGACCTACTCTCCCTTTTCTCCAGCCCCTTTTAATGATAGGGAAAATGAAGTTGAGGCATTGGCTAATGTGAAGCACTGCACTGAGAACCAAAAGGTCAGCAGGTCAAATTCACCACTCCTTTGAAACCCTATTCAGGGTAACTATGAGTCAGAGCCAACTTGACAGCCCTTAACAACAACAACAACAACAACAACAACAACACCCCCAAAAGCTATCCATGTTAATATCCTGGAACCTGGGTATGTTAATTTGTATAGTAAAAGAATGAATAGTGCCTTATATAGCAAAAGATGTGATTAATTTAAAGATGTCAAGGAAAGGAATTTACTGTGGATTATCCAGATGGGCTCTAGATGCAATCACATGTTTTCTTAATAAAGAGAGAGAGTGTTTTGAGACTGACCCAGAGAAAAAGAGGAGGCAATGTGAATATAGAGGTAGAGGTTGGAGTGATAGGACTGCAAAGACAGAGACTAGCTTCTGGGTTGCACCCTCCTGCCCACCCTACCCTCCAGCATCTTGAGAGGGAGCACAGCCCTACCAACAGCTTGATTTTGGACATCTGACCTCCAGAACTGCAAGAGAGTGACTTGTTTACGCAATCCAGTTTGTCATCATTTACTACAGCAGACGTAAGTGATTGACGCAGCATCTGTACAGTAAGTGATCAGAAAAATCACAGCTGGGCAACAGAACACAGACCTGGATCTTTCAGAGCTGAGCAGAAGTTTAGCCCACTTCTGCCAAATGTGCACATTAGGGGGTTCCCACTGATGAGGTGGGAGAACAAGAGAGAGCTCTGGGGGCCCCAGAAGCAGAACACCTCTTTCAGCCTGACCTGGGCCCCCTACACACTATCCTGTTGCCTCCTCCAACAACACAGGGTCTTTCTTCCTTGTGTGCCTTCAGGTTAGATATGCCCAGGCCTGAGGTTGTTGTGACAACCACCAGAGAAATTCCAGAGGCAATTCCACAGCACATTCACAGACCAGGAGTAGTGAGCACAGCAGGCAGGCTGTGTGGGCTGGGGTCTGTGTGAGCTGGGGGCTGCCATTGTCTGGGCCCCTTCTTGCCAGCTGCAGGATCCTTCAGGCTCAGTCCAGCCTTCTTGTTCACTACACAGGTGCCCATCTGAGTGCTGCGGTGTAGGTATTGGGATGGGGTGACATAAAAAACAAAACAAAAACCCATTGCCATAGAATCCCTTCCAACTCACAATTACCCTACGTGCCTTAGGGTAGAACTGTTCCATATGGCTTTGATTATTCAGAAGCAAGTCACCAGGCCTGCTTTCTGAGGCTGCTTTGAATGGATTCAAACCACCAGCCTTTCCACTAGTAGTTTAGCACTTAATCATTTGCACCATCCAGGGACTCCTGGGGGTCCCATAGCAAGTGGGGTTATAAAAACCATAAGTAGGACAGTGAATAAAGTGTGGCGCCCAGCAGAGGGATCATGTGCTGAAGCCAAAAATAAACGAAGTGGTCTCAGGAAGGGACCATCAATTCTGAAAGATTGGTCAAGGAGAGAGGAGACTAAATAATTGAAAAGGTGGCAAATCAAACCTACCCAGTAGCCTGGAGATCTGTGTCCGTAAAGATTACAGCCATGAAAACCCTATGACGCAGTTCTAGTCTGTAACACAGGGCTTACCATGAGTCTGAGGCTGGCTCATGGCACCTAGCAACCACAGTCAAGGAAACAGAAAGGGCAGCATTTGGGCCAGACCTTTAAAATGAAAGACTTCCTTAAAAAGTGGAATAAGGAGACAAGGCATGATAGCCTGGGGAGCAAGCATGAACAACAGCTTAGAGATGGTGTTGTTGTTGTTTTGATGTGCCGTGGAGTTGGTTCCGACTCATAGCGACTCTGTACAGGGTTTCCGAGGCTGTAAATCTTTACCAGAGCGGAAAGCCTCATCTTTCTCCTGTGGAACAGCTGGTAGTTTTGAATTGCTGTGTAGTTTTGAATTGAGGTTTGCAGCCCGATTAGTACCCACTATGCTAGAGATGTACAGTGATAGAAATGACTGAGGAAGAGGGAATTATTTATGTCAGCTCACATCAGATATAGTAATAACTATGGGACCATATTGCCATGGCAGATCCAGGTGAATGGACTTTATTCTGGAGGCAGTGGATGTCTGAGTGACTACAGGGATGTGACCAGACCCGTGGTGTACAGGCAGAGCCAGGTGGTGGGGAGTCCAGAGCAGGACCGTTCTCGAATAATTCTGGCAAAGGTGGTAAGTACCAGACTCCAGCAGCGTGCCTGGGGTAGAGAGAATGGGGTAAGCCAAAATAGGTAGGGCTAATAATGAATCTATTGGCAGAAGTGGAAAAGAGGGAGGTGCCAATTATTAGACTTGCCTCTTTTCTTCAAAATCGGAGCTGTGGATGGTACACACTCAGAGTTCATTTTGCAAATGGCTGTGGGTGATGAGTTCTTCAGGGAAAGAATCAGTGAGTCCTTTCTAAAGATACCCACAGTCACAAAGGTACTAGAGTTCTATTGAGTTCTTACCGTATCTGAGTAAGGCTGGCTGAGAGCCTAAGGGGTCTCTATCTGGGACACAGGGCCAGACTAGGGATGGAGTCTGGTGTTGGGAGACAGGGCACTAGGCTTTGGCCCTGGTCCCACTTCTCCCATCCCTAGTATTTTTCAGAAGAGGACTCAGATCTCTGAGCCTCAGTTCCACATTTGTGAAATAGGTAATTTAGTTATTCCATAGAGTCCTGGTGTGGTGCTGTTAAGATAAAGCACTGGACCACAAGGTCAATTTGAACTTCAAGATAGGTGGTTCAAACTCACCAGCCACTCCTCAGAAAGCCCATACAGGGTCATTATGAGTGAGAACTGACTTGACAGCCCTTATCAACAACAACAACAACAACAACAACAACAAACATTCCAAAGAGTCCTGGTGTGACGTTGTAGGACAAGCATTGGACCACTAACCGAAAGGTTGGTGGTTCAAACCCACAGTTGTTCAAACCCACAGTTGTTCTTTGAAAACCCTAGATAGGGTTACTTTGAGCCAGAAGCAACTGTATGGCACTTCACTAACATCGACTAAAATTCTATTATTTAAATCCATCCGTGCATGCATTTTGATAAGCATCATACTGTTTATAGTGTGCCGAAAGCTGGAGAAGTTAGACTATTGCGCTTTAGCTTTATATTACACATTTTCTTTAAGAAAGCACTTAGTTTTTTTGCTTGCCTGCTGTTGTTTTGTTTCCCTTTGTTTTTGCTGTCCTTCACTTCTCTGTCTCTCTTTTTCTTCCTCCCATCTTCTTTCCCAGAGTACTGGTGTGGCATTGTGGGTAATGTTCTGGACTGCAAAGTTGTTTGAACTACAGGGTTGGTGGTTCAAGCTCACCAGCCACTCCTCGGAAAATCTAAACAGGGTCGCCGTAAGCCAGAACTGACTCAACAGCACTTAACAACAATAATCTTCCTTCGTATACTTCCTTTATTCTTCTGTCTGTCTCCCTCTTCCCTCCTTCCTTCTTTCTTTCCTTCATTTATTTTTGCACCCTCCCTCCTTTCACTCTTCCTTCACATCTCCTGTGTCTCAGGCTCTGGGTTAACCCTGGGACAAAGAGAAAGCTAGGCATGGTCTCCATCCTCCACTCATAGTCACATAAGTGCAATGGGTCCATAGATAAAAGGTTACAGTTAAATATTTGTCAGACTTCTTATAGGCAGGTTTGCCAGTCTTTAGAAAAGGGTATGTTCCTTTTGGGGACAGGGATATAGGACTGGGGTGGGGGCAAGAAATTTTGAGAGTTGGAACAGTAAGGAGGTGCTGGATGAGGTTAAACTTTGGTGGGTTTTGATAATGGGAGACCCCTGAGTCAGACCCTGAATAGTCTAATAATGGATGGGTCTTCCACAGCCACCTTCACCTCCACATTCTCTAGAAAATGGTGAATCCAAGCCTTAGGGCACAGGGATTGAGAAGGCAGGAGGGACAGGATTCCTGGACCAGAGTCAATCAACCCTCAAGTCCCATTATTCTCCTAACTAGCTCCACCCACTATCTGTAAAATGGGGCTACTGAAAATTTCTCACTGGATTGTGGTTAAGTATTAAATGAAATAAATAATGTGCCTGGCATAGACAGGGTGGTTTAATAAATGACAACTTTAACCTCATATGCATGTGAAAGCTGGACAGCGAATAAGGAAGACCATAGAAGAATTGATGCTTTTGAGTTATGGTGTTGGGGGAGAATATTGAAAGTGCCATGGACTGCCAAAAGAACAAATAGATCTGTGTTGGAAGAAGTACAGCCAGAGTGCTCCTTGGAGGCCAGGATGGTCAAACTTCGTCTCTCATACTTTGTACCAGTTGCTGGAGAAGGATGTCATATTTGGTAGGGTGGAGGGTCAGAATAAAAGAGGAAGAACCCCAGTGAGATACATTGGCAAAGTGGCAGTATCAATGGGCTCAAGTGTGGCAATGATAGTGAGGTTGGTCCAGGATCAGGCAGTGTTGCATTCTGCTGTGCATAAGGTCACTATGAGTCGGAACTGACTCGATGGTATTTAACAACAATAACAATGATCCATCCTGGTGTGGCTCTGTGGATTAATGTGTCAGACTGCAAAGTCATTTGAATTGCAAGGTTGGTGGTTCAAGCTCACCATCTGCTCCTTGGAAACCCTATACAGGGTCGTTATGGGTTGGAATAGACTCAATGGCACTTAACAACAACAACCCAACCAAACCATGTTTTTTGTTTTGTTTGGTTTTTATGCACTTCATATGCATGTGAAAGCTGAACAGTGAATAAGGAAGGCCAGAGAAGGATTGATGAATTTGAATGTTGGTGAAGAATAATGAAAATATCATGGAATACCTGCCAGAAGAACAAACAAATTTCTCTAGGAAGAAGTACACACAGAATATTTCTTATAAGCAAGTTTGGCAAGACTTCAGGGACCTGATCCTGGAAAAGGATAGTATGCTTGGTAGAGTCAGTGACATAAAGGAAGACCTTTTTGTCTTCAGTGAATTGACATAGTTGCTGAAACAGTGGCCTCAAACATAACAACTGTGAAGATGGCATAGGACCTGGTAGTGGTTCATTCTGTTGTGCATAGGGTCGCTATGAATTGGAACTGACTCAACAGAACCTAGCAACAACACTCAACCACAGGCTCAAATGCATCAATGATCAAACATAAAAGATCGTGAAGATTGTGCAGAACTGGCAACACTTTGTCCTATTACATATAAGATCACCATGAGTCCGAGCTGACCAGATAACAACTAACAACTCAGCCATGAATTGTAGTGGGTAGAGCAAATGATCACTGATCTCAATTGCTAAGTGAAAGTCCATCAGGAAATGCCTTGAACCAAAAAAAAGCATCCAATGTAAACTTTATAGAGCACAGTTCTATTCTGACACACATGGGATCACTATATTGGAGTTGATTTGACAACAAATGGTTTTACTGGTACTCAGTCATGATCTTTTGGACCCAGAACTCTTCTAGAAACAGTCCTGAGAACATAGACTGTAACTTAATATCCGCAGTCACAAAATGACAGCAATCACTTGATTTCAATTCATTCCAAAACAGGCCTACTTCAGTGATTCCCAGAGGTGACTGTGGAAGGACAGAGGGCTTTAACTGTCTTGTTTTTTGAGTTATCTTGGAGAGCTGAAAGACAACCATGGCAGCGGTATCCTGTTCCCCTGGATACCTCTACATGCCAAGCTGCAAATACTCTCATGCAGGAAATGCTGGTTAAGGGGGTCTTGTCCAGACTGTTCTATGGATGGGTCCTGGACTGCTGGTACTCACAGCAACAGTGCTACAGTGTTTCTGGGGTCTGTAAGGCATAGTCACCCTGGGAGACTATTGCTGTTATTTGAAGTGAATGGAGACCTGAACTATGCCAAGTCTTACTGCTTTTTTCCCCTTAAATAAAAGCTATTTTGAGATATAATTCTTACATCGCACAGTTCAACCATTAAAAGTGTATAATTCAATGATTTTTAGTATATTCACAAAACTGTGTAACTATCACTATAATCAAGTGTGAAACATTTTCATTATGCCCCACATAAATCCCTAAATCCATAGAGGTTGCCTTCTGATTCCCCCACCCCCAGTTCCCATCCAGGGCAACCACTAATCTACTTTTTGTCCCTGTGTTGGTGGTGGTGATGTGCCGTGGAGTTGGTTCCGACTCATAGTGACCCTGTACAGGATTTCCAAGGCTGTAAATCTTTATGGGAGCAGAAAACCTCATCTTTCTTCTGTGGAACAGCTGGTAGTTTTGAACTGCTGACCTTGTGATTCGCAGACCGATTTGTAACCACTACGCTACCAGAGCTCTGTCTCTGTAGAGTTCCCTATTCTGGATATTTCACATAAATGGAATCATATAATATGTGATCTCTTGTGACTTCTTCCACTCAGCATTAATATTTTCAAGGTTCATCCATGCTGCAGCTCATGTCAGCAGCTCATTTCCTTTTCTAATTGAATCATGTTTTATTGTGGAGATATTCGACATTTTATGTATCTATTCCTCAATTGATAAACCCCTGAGTTGTTTCTACTGTTTGTCTACTATGAACATTTATGCACACATTTCTGTGTGAACATATATGCTTTCATTTCTCCAGTACATATCTAGGAATGGAACTGTTGAGACATATGGTGACTTTATGCCAACTCTTGTTATTGTCTATCTTTTTTATTATAGCCAACTTAGTGACTATAAGGAGGTATCTTGTTATGATTTTGATTTATATTTCACTAAGGAGCTCTGGTATTAAAGTGGTTACGAGTTGGACTGCTAACCTCAAGGTCAGCAGTTCGAAACTACCAGTCGCTCCGCGGGAGAAAGATGAGGCTTTCTACTCCCGTAAGGATTTACACCCTCGGAAACCCTGTACAGGGTCGCTATGAGTCGGAACCGACTCGAAGGCACTTAACAACAATGACTAATGGTGTTGAGCATCTTTTCAGTGCTTGTTGACTATTTGCATATCTTTTTCAGAGAAATGATATTTGGATGCCTTACCCATTTTCAATTGGGCTATTTGTCTTTTTATAATTGAGGTGTTAAGTGTTCTTTCTATATTCTAGATATAAGTTGCTTATTTGATATGTGATTTGTAAGTATTTTTTCCTATTCTGTGAACTGTCTTCTCACATTTAGGATAGTGTGCTTTGAAGCACAACAGTTTTAAATTCTGATGAAATCCAATCTGTGCGTTTATATATTGTTGCTTGTGGTTTTGGCTTTATAGGCAAGACTTTATGGCCAATTCAGAGGTCACAGAAATTTAGTCCTCTGTTTTATTCTATGAATTCTATAGTTTTGGTTCTTATATTTAGATCTCTACTCCACTATGAGTTAATTTTTGTATTAGTAGAAGGTAAAGGTCCAATATCCTTCTTTTGCATGTAAATACCTAGTTGTCCCCACCACTGTGGTGGCTTGATATTGGAAGCTATGCCACTGGCATTTTAAATGTCAGCAGGGTCACTCATGGTGGAACGGTTTTAGAAGAATTTCCAGACTAAGATAGACTAGGAAGAAGGAGAGGCATACCATTTCTGAGTATTTAGCCACTGAAAACCTTATGAGTAGTGATGAAATAGTGTCTGATGTAAGGCTAGAAGATGAGCTTCTCAGGTTGCAAGGGACTCTGAACAGCTGCCTCCTCATTGTAGATTTGCCTTAGTGATATGGACTGAGCAAAGCTTTCGGGACCTTCATATACTGATGGGGTACTATTCAAAATGAGAAGAGACAGCTATAAACATCCATTAATTATCAGAACATGGTATGTACAAAGTATGAATCTAGGAAAATTGGAAATTATAAAAAAATGAAATGAAACATATAATGATCAATATTCTCAACATTTGTGAGCTGAAATGGACACATAGTGGCCATTTCGAATAGAACAATCATATAGTCTACTATGTGGAAAAAGACAAATTGAAGGGGAATGGCATAGCATTTCAAGATCTACCTTGAAACACAATGTTGTCTATGATAAGCTAATATCCATACACCTCCAAGGAAGAACAGTTAGTAGTAGTAGTATTCAAATGTATGCATTAGCTCCTAAAACCAGTGATGATGAAACTGAAGAATTCTACTAAGTTCTTTAGTCTGAAATTGATCTTGGAATGCGCTGTTGAATTCATTTTAAAATTCTTTTCAGCAAAATTTTACTTGCATGTGATATTAATGATGTTGTTCAATGATTTCCACATTCTATCAGGTCACTTCTCTTTGGAATGGGCACAAATATGAGTCTCTTACAATCAGGTGGCCAAGAGCTGTCTTCCAAATTCCTTGGCTTAGATGAGTGAGTGTCCCCAGTGCTTCATCACTTTGTTGAAAGATTTCAATTTGTATTTTGTCAATTCCTGGAACCTCGTTTTTTGCCAATACCTTCAGTGCAGCGTCAGCTTCTTCCATTGGTTCCTGATTGTATGGCGTCTCTTGAAATGACTGAATATCAACCAATTCCTTTTTGATATAGTGACTCTGCATATTCCTTCCATCTTTAAAAAAATTTTTTTTATTTAAGGTTTTTATTGTGGATTGAGTAAAAATTCACAGGGCAGAGCATCACTTTTACAGTCAACAAATCATACACCTTGTTTCATTAAAATGATTATAACCCCCTCCATGTACCATCAGTTAACAGTGTTTCTCTCTATTCACTTTAGCTCTTTTATTATTATTATTAAAAAAA
>NW_006408649.1:8321127-8322293 GCF_000296735.1 Chrysochloris asiatica | reverse complement strand
TCTGTTGTGCATAGGGTCACTATGAGTTGGAGTCAACTCAAAGGCACTACCAACAACAGCATTTTATAAAAGAAGATCCCTTGAGGCACAGTGGTTAAAGTACTTGGCTGCTAAGTAAAATGTTGGTGGCTTGAAACTAACTACTCCAAGACTTCATGGCATAAATATGTATCAGTGTTTTTCCATAAAGGTTACAGCCTTGAAATCCCTGTGGAGCAGTTCCACTCTCCAATAGGGTCATAGTGGAGGCCTGGTATGGTGCTGTGGGATACTGCACTGGACTGAAATGTCAGTTTGAGCAATAAGGTCGAAGGTTCAAACTCACCAGCCAGTTTGGAACCCCTATACAGGGTCGCTATGAGTCAGAACTGACACAGCGGCACTTAACAACAACAACATAGGGTTACTATAAGTTGAGTTGACTCAACAGTAATGGGTTTGGGTTCTGTTTATTCATAAACAATACCAGTCTGGAGTTTTCCTTCCTTACGATGTCTTTGTCGGTTTGGTGTTGGAGTAATACTGCCCTCTTACACTGAGTTGGAAATTTTTCTTCTGTTTTTGGGAGTTTGTGAAGAATTAATATTAACTCTTCTTTGACTGCTTGGTAGAATTAGCTAGTGACATTCTCTGACCCTTAACTTTTCTTTGTGGGTAGTTTATTTGTTTTTTTTACCAGTTCAATCTCTATTTCTTACAGAGCTGTTGAGATTTTGTTTCTTTTTGGGTCAGTTTCAGTAGTTGTTTCTTTTTAAAAAAACTGATCTATCTCATTTAAGATACTGAATTTACTGGCATACAATTATTCATTTAGTTGTTGTTAGTTGTCATGGCCACCCATCCCCACTTGTATGCAGAGTAGAACTTCTTCAGCAAGTTATCCAGGCTATGATGTTTCAGAAGCAGATGAACCAGCTGAACTCTCAACCTTTTGTGTCTTCAAGGGACAGAATTACTCACAGTATTTCTTTACCATACTTTGTAATCTCTGTAAAATCAGCAGTGTTGTCCTTTCTTTCACCTCTAGTTCTAGTAATTTCAGTCTAATCCCTTTTATTTTCTTGCTCAATCTAGCTAAAGGTTTTTCAGTTTTGCTTATCTTTCAAAGAACTGGTTTTTTGTTTGTTTCACTGATTGTCTCTAACTTTCTATTCTCTCTGTCTTTA
>NW_006408649.1:8313225-8316773 GCF_000296735.1 Chrysochloris asiatica | reverse complement strand
GGTTCAGAGTTCTGGGACCAGCCCCTGAACCTGCTTAGTCAGGTATTCTGTGTTGTTGTTGGTGGAGCTCTCTGCTATATGTCCACCCGATCCACTATCTTGTTTGTTGTCCCCTGTAATAGCTTTTATTTTGAAGTACATTTGATCTGAAGGAGCTCTGGTAGCTAGTGGTTACGAATCAGGCTGCTAACCTCATGGTGAGCAGTTTGAAACTACCAGCTATTCCACAGGAGAAAGATGAGGCTTTCTGCTCCCATAAAAATAATAGCCTTGGAAACCATGTATAGGGTCACTGTGAATCGGAACCGACTCCACGGCACATAACAGCAACAACATATTTTATCTGACTGGTAAGCTCCTGCATGAAATTTTTATATCATTGATTGCTCTTTTTAACCTCCAACATTTTCATTTTATTCTTTTATATAATTTTTATTTCTACTTGATGAGACATTGTTGACATCCTCCTTTACTTCTTAATCATGGTTTCCTTTAGTTCTTTGAATGTTTCGAGTGGTTACTTTGAGTCTTTTTATGAAATCCTGGTTACTATTATAGGCAGTTTATGTTGCCTGCTGTTTAAACTTCACCATTTGTTGGCTTTTTGCTATGCTATTTTCAAGAGTGCCTTGGGACATACATCTCTCCACAGACTGATTCAATTAAATGTGGGCTCTGTTGGGAGGTGTTTTTTGAGGTCAGTACTTGAGATTGATTCTGACCACAGGAGAGCTTTTCTTAGTTGTCTTTCCCCATAATGCCCTCTCATAAACTAGCTTGCTTGCAGGGTAACTTATATCGCTAATAAACTTACCAGTTTCCTTTTGCTTTCCACTACAACCTCTACTAGTTTTGAGAGTACCCTTCGGCTTGAACTGTCTCCACACTCTGTTGCAAATTAAGCCAGTGCCTTTGGTAAGAGCTTTGGAACTGACTCTGTTTTATGGTCCCCCGTCTCTTCTTCTCCTTCCTCTAGGTAAAATATCTGAGCTTTGGTTCTGGAGCAAGGGTTTTGCTTCTCTCTGAGTGATACTCTGCTTTAGAAGCTAAGCACTTGGTGAAGGGTGGGGCTGCAGTAGCCTCAGAGCTTCTTGGCTTGCTTCTACTATCCTGGAGTCATTAGCTGCTGAGCCAGGGTGAAAGTTATTGTGGCCCCACTATTCTCAGCATGCCATGCCCATGAACTGAGTGGGGACTGGAGGAAGAAGGGAGAAAGAAGGGAGGCCTACCTCTTCATTGCATTTTGCCTCTGCAACAGGGCACTGGCAGAATAAGTAAGGCTGGCGTTTTTCTCATACAGGAAGACTGTAACCCTACAACTGGGAGCTGGGGTGGGAGTGGGTGTGGGGTAAAAACCCTGTATTATTAGCTACAACTTGTCTGGAGTGAGGTTTCAATCATGCTGAAATGAGAGGCAGGGAGTGGGTACTGGTTCATGTCAAGTGTCTTTCTTATTCAATTTGATTTTAATTTTTGGATAATATTCTTATTGTGGTAAAAATATACACAACAAGACGTTCACCAAGTCACCAGTTTCTACGTGTACAGTTCAGTGACATTCTTCATTCTGTGCAGCTATTATCACTCTCCTTTACTAGATTATTCCACCACCATTCAAAATCAACTCAATGTCGTCTGAGCAAAAACTGCCCCCTTTTCCCTTCCTTCCCACTCTGGTAACCACCAATAATCTTTTTTGATTTCTCTATGTTTACTTATTTCATCTATGTGAGATCATATAGTATTTGTCCCTTTGCAAATGACTTGCTTTGTTCAGCATCATGCTCTTATAAGGTTCATGTGTTTTGTGGTATGCAACAGGATTACATTTCATTTATTGATAGATAATTTGGTTGTTTCTAGATTTTGACTATTGTGGAAAGTGCTGATATGTACATTGGTGTACATTTTCTGTTTGTGGTTCCTGCTTTCATGTCTTCTGGGTATATATCTAAGATTGTAATTGCTGGGCCATATGATAGTACTATGTTCAACTTTTTGAGGAACCACCAAACTTTCACAGTGACTGGACTGTTTTACATTCCCACCAACAATGGATAAGGGTTCTAGTTTGCTCACAACATCACCACAGCTGTTGTTTTCCATTTTTGTTTGTTTTATCATTATAATTCTAATTTGAGTCAAGTAATACCTAATTGTGGTTTTATATTTCCCGTCAGGCTAATGGCATGAGCATCTTCTCATGTGTTTCTTTGGCCATTTGAATATCCTCTTTCTTTCAAACCCTTTGCCTAGTTTTTGAATGGGTTGTTTGCTTTTTTTATTAAGTTATAAAAAATATGTTTTGAATGCTAAATCTTAATTAGATATATGGCTTCTGAAAATTTTCTCCTAATCTGTCAGTTGCCTTTTTACTTTGTTGATAAAGTCATTTGACGAGCAAACTTATTGAATTTTTATGCAGTTCTATTTATCTGTGTCATCTTTTGCTACTTGAGTTTTTGTTGTCGTATCTGATAATCTATTGTTAAAATTGACCTACGTTACATACGCTCTTACATGTACTGCTAAGAATTTTATGGGTTTTGTTTTACATTTAGGTCTTTGCTCCATTTTTGAATCAGTTTTTGTGTGTGGTGTGAAGTACAAGCATGTAGACAATGATAACAACCTAAGGGAAGGCAAAATAACAAGACAGACACAGTCTGGGTCTTTAAATGACTTCATAGAGTAGTGACACCAGCCAGCCTTGGCCCACTGCACATATGTAGACTGCTAAGTTGAAAGTCAGCAGTTCGAAACTACGAGCGGGAGAAAGATGAGGTGTTGTGCTCCTGTAAAGATTTATAGCCTTGGAAACCCTGTGCAGGGTCACTATGAGTTGGAGCCGACTCCACGGTACTTAACAACAACAACAAGTTGAAAGAGATACATACTTCTACTTCAAGATACCAAATTTTGAGGTCTCTGATGTAGCAGTTTAGCCTGAATCCTAGGTAATATTTACCTTAGCAGACCAAAGGCATGGGTAGATATTTGTTTCATATTGGTAATATGGTTATATGACACATTGAGTTTGCAGTTTATCTTATTTATTGTTGAAGTCCTGGTGTGGCACTGTAGGATAAGCACTGTATTGCAACGTCGATTGAACGGCAAGGTTTGTAGTTCAAACCCACCAGCTGCTCCTCAGAAACTGCATTTTAAAAGGTTGCTATGACCCCCTTCCAAGACTAAGACTCAACAGAAATACACGCTCTGATTGGTGACCACAAACATCGCTGATAGGGGGAAGTGGGGTAAAAGCAGCAATGAAGTGGCAAGCTAAGCCCTACAATGTTCCATGGGCTTCTGTGGACCTGGGTGGAGACCTGGTTGGCCAACAGTGTGGGGAGACCTGGGGATTCTTGGGCCCAGAGTCAGTGGCATGGCCACAGAGGACTAGAATGGAGAGTGAAGCTACCAGCGGATAGGAAGAGAGGGCATATGCACAAGAACACCCACACTTGCAGATGGTACCCACTTGACCTGGTCTCGATGACTGGATGATCAGAGCTCAACCAGGAGAAGAAAGAAGAGGAAAAAAA
>NW_006408649.1:8303944-8312242 GCF_000296735.1 Chrysochloris asiatica | reverse complement strand
TAGTTGAGCTCTGATCATCCAGTCATTGAAGCCAGGTCAAGTGGGTATTATCTGCAAGTGTGGGTGTTCTTATGCATATGCCCTCTCTTCTTATCAGCTAGACACTTCAGTGAGTGCTTACTTTTATCAGACAATAAGAATTATACAACATGTTAGATTTCTGCTACTCTTTGATTTTCAAGAAACTTAGAGTAAGCTATTGTCTTTTTTGTTGTTGCTTTTTAAAACTATTTATTGTGAATTGAGTGAAGGTTTACAGAGCAGGTCATCAGTTTTACATTCAACAAATCACATGCTTTGCTTCATTACCTACTTGCAATCCTTTCATATACCAACATTTAACAGCATTTATCTCTCTTCATTTTAGCTATTGCATTCCTCCCTGTGTTTCCTGCTACCTTTACATTTCCTCTGCTAAACCCCCTCTTGTTGTATATTGCCTATCTTGTCTCCCATGTTAACACGTGCCTACCCTCTAACCCATGAATAATTTCCTCTCCTCCTCCTCTCTTAACTATCACTGATTATTTCTTTTATCAAGAAAACTTAAAAAAACCCTTAGTACTACATTGGAATAGTGCAATGTTTGTCATTTTGTTATTAACTGATTTCACTCAGCATAATGTCCTTCAGATTCAACCAGGTTATGAGGTATTTCACAGCTTCATCCTTGTTTTTCAACATTTTGTAGTATACCTTTGTGTGTATGTACCAAAGCTTGTTTAAGCAAGCTATCGCCATCTTTTTGATAAGTCTCTTGTAGATAGCATATTAAAGGGTAATATTGCTTATCCATTCTGCTCTCTGTGTCTCTTGATTGGTACATTTAATCCATTTACATCCAATGTAATTAATAATAGGTGTGAATGGATTGTTGTCATTTTTCTATGTGATTTTGTGTGTGTGTGGTGCTGCAGGATTCTTTGTTCCATATAACTTTCTATGCTGCGTCCATTTTGTCAGTGGGTTTTCTTTTCATTTCTTCTGTGTTAATGTTGGCTGGTTAAAGGGTGGTTTTGTGGCTCTGCAGGTTTTGTAGGTCTGGAGTGAATCCCACCTGAATACAGGCACCAAAGTAGCTCACCAAAGTGGCACACTAAAGTGGAGCAGTCGGGTCCTAACTCACACTGACATGGCTCCCAATCATGTGTCTCTGAACTCCAGGAGTGTAGGGTTTGCCCTGGGGGTGGATGAGGGTGGGTGCTGGCCACACCTCTGGTCACCAGGGGAGCATAGGGAAAAAGAAGAAATTGTATCTTTCTAAGCTTCTGTGGAATCGGCTCTGCCAGGCCACCCTCTGCTGCCAAATCTGCTCACAAGATGATTGAGCTGTGTCTGTCCAGCCATTCACCAATCAGTATCCTTCTCTCACTGTCCCTGCTGGGGCTTTCCTCCTAGTAAGCCCTCCATCCACCTCTCTAGCATTTCTTCTGAAATTCAGGGTTCCAGGATTTTAATCTGTGTCCATTTTATTTGAGCTGTATCTTTGTTGTAGCGGGCCCGTGTATTGCACCTGCTTATTCCACCATCTTGCCAGAAATCCCTAGAATAATCTATGTCTCATTACCAGCTAATTATAAACCAGACTTGGTATGGTGCTATGGGTCAATGCACTGGATTGCAAGGTCGGTTTGAACCACAAGGTTGGTGGTTCAAGCTCACCAGCCTCTCGTTGAAAATCCTATACAGGGTTGCTATGAGTTGGAACAGACTCAACAGCACTTAACAATAACAACAAAAATGTTACCATATACATAGCTGGTGTGGCACTGTAGGATATAAGCACAGAACTGCTACCTGCAAAGTCAGCAGTTCAAACCCACCAGCTGCACCCTATACAGGATCACTATGAGTCAGTACCAACTTAATGACATTTAACAACAACACATTGCCATAGGCTTTTAAATTCATTTTGTCACACACACACACACACACACACACACACACGTGTTGTTCTTGTTGTTAGTTGACATCAACTCATAGAACACAACATTGTCTGGTTCTACACAGCCAGTGTGCCAAACCATCTTGCTGGGGACCTTCCTTTTTTCTGATGACCTGCTACTTTGCCAGGCATTATGTCCTTTTCCAGGTACTGCTCCCTCCTGATGACATGTCCAAAGTATGTGAGACAAAGTCTTTGCCATTCACCCTATCAAGGAGCATTCTTGGCTGCACTGCTTACAAGACAGATTTGTTTGTTCTTCTGGCAGTCCATGATACATTTCAACATTCTCCTCAAACACCATAATTCAAATGTATCAATTCTTCTAAGGTGTTCCTTATTAATTTCCAGCTTTCTATGCATATTAGGTAATTGAAAATATCAATGAGCCATGCTCACTTTAGTGCTCGAAGTGACATCTTTGCTTTTTAACACTTTAAAGAGGTCTTTTGCAACAGCTTTGTCTAATGTCCTTTGGTTTCTTTTTTCTTTTTCTTTTTTTTCAAATTTTATTGTGAATTGAGTGAAGGTTTACAGAGCAAATCATCATTCTCACATTCAACACATCATACATTTCATTTCATTATAATGATTGCAATCCCCTTCGTGTAACAATATTTACTTCTATTCATTTTAACTCTTGCATTCCTCCCTGTGTCTTCTACTATCTTTATCTTTCCTCTGCCAACATCACTCTTGCATAATGCCCTCCCCATCACCCAAGTTCGAATGTGTCTACTGTCTTCCCAGACTCCTGGTGTGGCATGGTAGGATAAGCATTGCACTACTAACTACAGCTTCGGCAGATTAAACCCATCAGTTGCTCCTCGAAAACCCTATACAAGATAACTATGAGTCAGAACTGACTCAACAACACATAACAATAACAAAAACCTCTATCCAGTGAATAATTTTCCCTTCCCTCCTATCCCTAGTAACCATATTGAATGTTTCTTTTAGCAAGAAAACCTTTTCTTAACTTTTTACAAAATCTTTTCATAAAATATTTGTCTTTTGTGATTGACTAATTTCACTCAGTGCCTTCAGTGTATCTTGGACTTCTTCCATCAGTTCTTGATCGTGTGGTACCTCTTAAAATGGTTGAATATCAAATAATTCTTTTTGGTACAGTGATCTGGTGTATTCCTTCCATCTTCTTTTGATGTTTTCTGCATCACTCAATAGTTTGCTCATAGAATCTTTCAATATTTCAAGTCGAGGCTGAAATTTTTTCCTTCAGTTCTTTCAGCTTGAGAAATGCTGAGTATGTTCTTCCCTTTTGGTTTTCTAGTTTCAGGTCTTTGCACACTTCATTATAATACTTGACTTTGCCTTCTTGTGCTTCTCTGAAATTTTCTTTTCAGCTCTTTTACTTCCTCATTTCTTCCATTCTCTTTAGCATCTCTACACTGGAAAGAAAGTATCAGACTCTCTTCTGACACCTATTTTTGACTTTTCTTTCTTTATTGTCTTTTAAATAACCTTTTGTATGATGTTCTTGACATCATCCTACAGCTCTTCTGGTCTTTAGTTATTAGTGTCTAATGTATCAAATCTGTTCTTCAGATGGGCTCTAAATTCAACTGGGCCATGTTCAAGGTCATATTTTTGGCTCTCATGGATTTGTGTTTTGATTTTCTTCAGTTTCAGCCTGAACTTGTATATAAGCATTGATGGTCTGTTCCACAGTCAGCTCCTGGTCTTGTTTTGGCTGATGTTATTGAGCTTTTCCACCCTCTCCTCCCATAGATATAGTCATTTGACTCTTGTGTATTCAATCTGATAAGGTCCATGTGTACAATCACCATTTATGTTGTTTACAAGAGGTATTTTGCAATTAATAAGTTACTGGTCTTGCAAAATTCTATCATGCAATCTCCAGCATCATTTCTATCATCACGGCCATAATTTACAACTACTGATCCTTCCTCTTAGTTCCAACCTTTGCATTCCAATCATAAGTAATTATCAGCACATCTTTGATCAATTTCAGACTAAAGTAGTTGGTAGAATTCTTCCATTTCATCACCACTGGCTATAGTTGTTGATGCATATATTTGAATAACAGCGCTATTAAATGGTCTTCCTTGTCAGTATATGGATATTATCCTATCACATTATACTTCAAGATAGATCTTGAAATGTTCTTTTTGATGATGAATGTTGCACCAGTCCTGTTCAATTTGTCATTCCTGTCATAATAAACCATATGATTGTCTGATACAAAATGGCCAATACCAGTCCATTTCAGCTCACTAATACTTAGGATACAGATCTTTCTGTAGTCCATTTCATTTTTGATAACTTCCACTTTTCCTAGATTCATACTTCTTGCATTCCATATTCTAATGATTAATGGATATATATAGTTGTTTTTCCTCTTTTTGAGTTGTGCCCCATCAGTAATTGAATGTCCTGAAATCTTTACTCCATTGGTGTCATCACGGCCAACTTTGAGGAGGCATTGGTGGAAAACATGGCTCCAGGTATTGATGGAATACATTGAAATATTTCAACAAACTGATGAAACTCTGAAGGTGCTCATTTTCCTGTGCCAAGAAATTTGGAAGACAGTTACCTGGTCAACTGATTGGAAGAGATCCATATTTTTTGTCAGTTCCAAAGAGAGGAGACACAATGGAATGGGGAAATCATTGTATCATTAATATCAATCATAAGCAAGTGAAATTTTGCTGAAGTTAATTAAAAAATGATTGCAACAGTATATAGACAGGGAACTGCCAATAACTCAAGTTGGATTCAGAAGAGAGTGTGGAACTAGTTATATCATTGCTGACATCAGATAGATCTTAGCTGAAAGCATTGAATACAAGAAAGATGATGCTGCTTGAGCTTTATTGATTATGCAAAAGCTTTAGACTGTGTGGATCATGACAAGCTATGGATAACATTATCAAGAATGGATATTCCAGAACACTTCACTGTGCTATGAGGAACCTGTACGTAGATGAAGAGGGATTGTTTGAACAGGACTAATGGATACTGAATGGTTTAAAAGCAGAAGGGTGTGTGCCAGGGCTGTATTTTTTCACCCTAGCTATTCAATATGTCTGCTGAGGAAATGATCTGAGAAACTGGGTAATATGAAAAGTGTGGCATTAGGATTGGAGTAAGACTTATTAACAACCTGTGACATGCAGATGACCTTGCTTGCTGAAAGAGAAGATGACTTAAACTACTATTGATGAAGAACGAAGACCAGAGCCTTCAGTATGGATCACGCCTCAATGTAAAGACAACAAAAATCCTCACAACTGGACCAATAAATGATATCAAGATAAATGGAGAAAAAATTGTCAAAGATATCATTTTGCTTAGATCCACCATCAACATTAATGGAAGTAGCAGTTAAAAAAATCAAATGATTCATTTCATTAGATAAATCTGCTGCACAAGACCTCTTCAAAGTGTTATAGACAAAGATATCAGTTTGATGACTAAGGGTGTGCCTGACTCAAGCCATGATATTTCTGTAGCCTCATTCATATGCATGTGAAAGTTGGACAATGAGTAAGGAAGACTGTAAAAGCACTGATGCAATTTAGTTATGATGTTAGAGAAGAATATTGAATGTACCATGGACTTTCAGAAGAACAAACCAATCATTGTTGGAAGAAGTACAGCCAGAATGCTCCTTAGAAGCCAGGATGATGAGACTTCATCTGTCATGCTTCATACATGTTAGTAGGAGGGGCCAATCCCTTGAGAAGGACATCATACATGATAAAGTGGACTGTCAGTGAAAAAGAGGAAGACCCCCAATGAGATGGACTGGCACAGAGGCAGCAGTAATGGGCTCAAGCACAGCAACAATTATGAGGAATGTGCTGGACCAAGCGTGTTTCATTCTATTGTGTACAGGGTCACTATGAGTTGGAACTGACCTGATGGCACCTAACAACAAATTTCACTCAGTGTAAAGTCCTCCAGATTCATCCATGTTGTAAGGTGTTTCACAGATGACTTGTTATTCTTAAACATTCTATAGTATTCAATTGTGTGTCTATATATATACCAAAGCTGGTTTAATCAGTCTTATCTTGATGGACATTCAGCTTTCTTTCCTTGCTTTTGGTTTTTAAAAGTTTGATTATATATCTTGGTGATTTTCTTTTGGGATCTGTTCTGATTGGAGTAGTTTATTCAACTTCTTGAATGGCTATCATCTTGTCTTTCATGATATTATGGAAGTTTACTTCTAACAATTCTTAGACAATATTCTCTATGGTTCTTTCCTTCCTATTCTGGAATTCCAGGTACAACTATTCCTCTTAATAGTGTCCCACACAAATCTTAAGCTTTCTTTGGATTTTTCATATAGATATTAGGATTTTTTTATTCTTCTGTTCTTTTTTCTGATTGTTCTTCTAGCAGATGAATATTGAGAGATTTTTCTTCAAGTTCATTAATTCAGTCTTCCAGTGACTCAATTCTACTTTGCTGTTTGAGTGTTTTGGCTATTTCTGAAATCTTAGTGTTGAGGTACTCTGTTTCTTCATGTAAGATGAAATTGTCTGTTCTACAAGACATTGTGGTGTCATATTTATATTTCATTGGTGATTATATATTGGTGTGTTCTCAGGTACTCCCCTTCTGTCTTGTGGTGGATGTGATGGAGACTGGAATTGTGAATGTGGGTTTTCTGCTATTTGTTTAGTGTCCTTGTGTGGCTCTGTGGGTTAATGCACTGGACTGTAATGTCAGTCTGAGCTGAAAGGTCAGTGATTCAAGCTCACCAGCCCCTACTTAGAAACACTATACAGGGTCCCTATGGGTTGGAACCGACTTGACAGCACTTACCAACAACAACAATTTGTGTAGTGTAGTTCAAGGTGGGTTCACATGCCTCCAAAGCAGTGGTGCTATGCCCTGCACCTAATTCTAAGTAGAGCTGAAACTGTGCAAGAGGGATCTCACTGGCATATGTGGGGGCTGGCCATCCCCCTGGCTACCAGGAGGGTGTAGCTAATCTCCAGCTGCATGGTGTACCTTTAGGCCACTGTAACTACAGCTGCTGCAAAAACCTTAGATGGCTTAGCTTCTCCAGGCTGACAGCCTGCCTATTTTTCATCTCTTACTGCTCCTGTTCAGCTTTCTCATCCAGTTGGCACCCAGTCCACCTCTCTGTCTTATCCTCTGAAGCTCAGGGTTCCAAGATCAACAGCTATATCTGTTTCACTTCATCTCCCATGTCTTTGTTGCAGCAGGTCAGCTAGTGTGTCTGCCAACTCGGGCCATCTTGTCCTAGAATATCATTGGCTTTTAAATGCATTTCTTCTCTCTCTCTTTCACACATTATTTGTTTAGAGACTTTTGCACCTGGTATTTCACACTCTCATGCCTTTGCCCATGATTGTTGTTGTTGTTAAGTGCCATCAAGTTGGTTCTAACTCATAGCAATCCTGTTTAGGTCTTCTGAGGAATGAGTGGTATGTTTGAACCACTGACCTCGCAGTTTAAACAGTCCTTGTTGTCCAGTGCTTTATCCTACAAAACCACACGAGGACACCATGATAGTTTCCCTGTGTCCATGTCTTTTACTTGTGCATTGAAGATGTTCCTTATGACTCAGTTCACATGCTTTCTAGAGATGACTTCCCTTGTGAAGCAATCCTTCTGAAAATCCATTAGAGCTTTAACACATAGAATTTATTTTAGTTGGCTGGTCTTTCTACTAAAGTGTGAACACATTGCTACAACCACTGCGGATGTAAAGGTGAATTTGTTTAAGACTGATTAAATTAAACCTGTAGATTAATCTGTTTCAAAGCTTTATGGAGACTTGCTAAAGCTAAGTGCTTGAGGAAATCAGTTCTGCGAGATTCCTGAGGTACCCTTATCATAAAAGCTGCAGTAGAAAGACTTCAACCCTACCCCTTGATAATGCTGGAGTAGGACTGATGCTCCCCCAATCATGAATGCTGAGATGGCAGGACAGAATTGGAAACAAAGACTTGCATGTCACACTGCTCATATATCCTAGTCCCTGACTTTGCTGAGGAGGAATTGATGCTCCTCTAATCCTGTAGCTCCACTGTTCGTCTGTCAGTTTGTCGTACTGTGGTGGCTTGTGAGTTGCTGTGATTCTGAAAGCTATGCCATCGGTATTTTAAATACCAGCAGGGACACCCATGGTGGACAGGTTTCAGATGAGCTTCCAGACAAAGACAGACTAGAAAGAAGGAGTGACGGACTACTTCCAAATATTTAGTCACTGAAAACCTTATGAGTAACAGAGAAACACTGTCAGATCTACTGCCGGAAGATGAGCCTCTCAGGTTGGAAGGCACTCAAAATGCAACTGGGGAAGAGCTGCCTCCTCAAAGTAGAGT
>NW_006408649.1:8294441-8301384 GCF_000296735.1 Chrysochloris asiatica | reverse complement strand
TATTGCATTAGGCAAATGTGCTGCACAAGACCTTTTTAAAGTGTTGAAGAGCAAAGATATCAGCTTGAGGACTAAGGTGTGCCTGACCCAAGCCATGGTATTTTCAATAACCTCATCTGCATGCAAAAGCTGGGCCGTGAATAAGGAAGACTGTAGAAGAGTTGATGCTTTTGAGTTATGGTGTTGGAGGAGAATATTGAAAGTGTCATGGCTGCCAAAAGAACCAATAGATCGGTTTTGGGAGAAATGCATCCAGGGTGCTGCTTGGAGGCCAGGATAGCCAAAGTTCATCTCTCATACTTTGAACATATTGTCAGGAGGGAGCAGTCAGTCACTGGAGAAGGATATCATGGTTGGTAAGGTGGAGGGTCAGAAAAAGAGAGGAAGACCCCCAGTGAGATGGATTGGCCAGGTGGCAGCATCAATGGACTCAAGCATGACAACAGTAGTGAGGTTGGTCCAGGATCGGGCAATGTTTCATTCTGCTGTGCATAGAGTCGCTATGAGTTGGTGCTGACTCGATGGCACCTAACAACAACAAATCATATAGCTTACAAGCTATACAGTCCAAAGACCATCACTATTCCAGCTCCTAATGCCTGCCTTTGCCAGATGTCCGTGCAGTGAGGAACAGGAACAGAAGACTGCCTATCTGCTTACTTTTCTATGATTTTTCCTCAAGAAACAGGCTCCAGAGGGCTGAGTATTGGTATGATGTTGTTGGAAAAGTACTGGACTAGAAGGTCAGTTTGGACCATAAGGTCATCAGTTCAAACTCACCAGCAGCTCCTTGGAAATGCTCTAGAGGGTCATTATGTGTCATAACCTACTCAACAGCACTTAACAAAAATAACAACAGATGGCTGGATATATGTGCTGTATGGTTACTCACAGTCTTTGCTTGACACTTCTGGTATCCATTCTCCCCTTCTTAGTAACTTCGGAGTTTTTGTTGGGTACATGTGGTTGCCCAGCTAGAGGCAATTTCCCCAGCTTCCTTTGAAGCCCATATGGTCATACAACTAAGAGTTAGTCAATGGAGTGTGACCAGAAGTGATCAGTGCAACTTTCAGATCATAATTTTAATAGAAAATTTTTTGTCCTCATCTTTGACCATGGTACAAAGGAAAGATAGGGACATGGATTCTGGAGATCTTTTCTGCCTTGATCTGATGGTGCTTGCACAGATGAATACATATGTAAAAATTAACTGAGCTTTGTTCTTAGGATTTTTGTATTGTATGCAATTAATATCTCAATAAGGAAAAAAAAAAAAGAGTGAGAGACTAGTTTTCTGAGACAAGTTATTGAGTAGAATTCTTATCTAGACTGTTATAAAACCAAGAAACAAACTTTAACTAATGTGAGTGGGCTTCAGAAAGTTTCTGGAGGAATGGAATTAAAAGATAATATAATTTTTCCATGAACTTTTTGAAGTCCCTTAGTAAATTCCTTAAGTTTAGGAATTTTTAATTTTTGTTTATATTACCGCCACAGAGTTCAGTGAACAGTAGATGCTCAATACATGTTTAATGAATGAATGTTTTTGTATCTTCTTTTATCAACAGTATTAGGATATCTAGTACAAATAAATTTGAAAAAATGGAATAAGTTGCAATATGAAATAAGAGGGAAGGATTTTCTTGCTCTATTGGCCTGAAGCAGTTAGTGCTGCTTCCCAAGCCACCTAACTTCCCAGTCACTTCCTGATAGTAGGATCTGGTTACATAGTTTTCAACTTACATAAGCAAATGGCAAAGACTTTTGGAGATAAGAAATACTACCTGTCCTGCTATTGGGTACCCATGTGGGTATGAATGTTAAGTGGAATGACAGAGGGGAGAACCCCTGCAAGTTAATTTCCCCACAATCACCCTGTGCTCCTCAGCTGTCAGGCACTAGGTGATGGTGATAGTGATGGTGATGGTGATGGTGATGGTGATGGTGATGGTGATGGTGATGGTGATGGGATGGTGATGGTGATTTTGGGGTCAAGATCCAGATGATGGGTCAGGAACACAGAAGAGTGTTGTCAGAACAGAGCCAGTCAGTCTGCTAGTACAGGTCAGTCATCTGGGGGAGGCTATGAAACAAAATGAGGAAGGGCTGGCAACATACCAGCTGTTGGGTTTCCAGGAGAATCACCCACTAGTTCAGTGTGCCAACAGTCCATTCTGGGACTCGGCTCTGAAACATGGAGAATGCACTTCATCCTTACTCTCAAGAAGCTCACAGTCCAGCTGACAAGACATACCCTTAAAGAAGTACTGCAATCATAACACTTTTTATTGCAACTATTTCATGTCTCACTCTCTATCAAACATAATGTCCTTTTCTAGCAATTGGTCTTTTCTGATGACATGTTCAAAGTAAGTGAGTCTACTTTTGGCATCCTTGATTCTAAAGCACATCTGGACTGATCTGTCCATTCGAAATAAAGGCTCAAATGAAAATGAGGGAAACTGTTAACAGACTCAAAAGCACAGTAACGAACTCAAACATGACAACAATCATGAAGATGGTACAGGACTGGGCAAGATTTCATTTTGTTGTATACAAGGTCGCCATGAGCTGGAGGGGATTTGATGGCAGCTAACAACACAATTTCCCCCTCTACTGGCCTTACAATTACATACATATCTCCCTTCTACATATTATTTTGTTTTCATGAAAATCTTGCAAATAAGTATCCCTTAGATGTGAGGAGATGGAAACTTGGAGGCAAATCAGCTCTCCCTAGATCAAAGTCAGGAGGGCAGGCTAACCCAAATCTAATGACACTGGAGTGTGTCTCTCTTCACTGCTCCACTGCAGCTGGGGCCATTCTGGCTGGAGACCCAGGTTTTGAGGACCATGAATTGTGCTGAGGGGAGGCCATGGTCGGTGAGGAGCTTCCGTTGGTTGCTATACCTGTACTTGACCTTAAAGAATAAGTAGCAATCCACCAAGCCAACACAAGGTGGTTTTGAGGTGGAGGCATGGATCATTCGAAACAATAGGAGCAACGTATGCAAAGGCACAGACAGGAAAGAGTTGTGTACATTTCAGTTTGGTATAACTAAAGCCCTGTTGTGCAAGGGGTGAGAGAAAGGTGAAGATGAGGCTATGGTGATAAGCCCTGAGACTAGCCTTGAGCTGGTCCTGAAGGAAGGATCCCAGGTGGCATAGTGGTTAAGGTGCTTGGTTGCTAACTGAAAGGTCAGTGGTTCTAACCTACCAGCTGCTCTTCGAGAGAAAGATGTGGTCATCTGCTTTGTGAAGATTTACAGCCTTGGAAACCCCATGGGGCAGTTCTACTCTGTCTTATGGGCTACTAAGGGTCTGAACCCACTCTATAGCAGTAGGTGGCTTTGGGTTCTGAAGGCAAAGGGTCAGTCATCTGTCAATAGCATGGCATCTCTGCTATTTGAGGGCAGGAGGTGGGGCTCATTCACTTATTCACTTAGCATGAGGAAGGCTTTCTGTGGGAGGGAGATTCCTTCCTGGAGGGGCACTTAGACTGTGGCTTTACCCTCCCTGACCTCTCATTCTGTGTCATCGCATGCATACATTTTTCAAAGTACCTTTCATGAAACACTTTTTTTTTTAAATTGTAGCTTGGGTGAAAGTTTACAGAGCAAAATAGTTTTTCATTCAACAGTTTATGCACCTTTGATTTCATGACATTGGTTACTATCCCCTCAATGTAACAGGGCTCATCTCTTCTTCCAGGTTCATTGTTTTCATTTGTCCATCTCTCCTGTTCCTTCTGCCTTTTGAGCTTTATTTTTGAGCAAATGCAGCCCTTTGGTCTAGTATGGTTGCTCGTATTGAGAAGTACATTCATCTGTGGTGTTATTATTCACTTATAGGAACTGTTAATTGTTTGGCAGAAAGTTGATCCCTGGGTTCAGTTCCAGCCTTGAAGGGTGTCTAAGGCCCACAGTCTCAGGGGTTCCACTAGTCTCTATCAGACCCATTAAGTTTGGTCTTGAATTTTGGTTTGTTTTTGTTTTTGAATTTTGTTCTACATTTCCTCCCTCCCTTTCTGCCCAGTACTTTCTACTGTGATCCTGATCAGAGCGGTCAGTATTTTTTCAGAAAAGAGTTTTTGTGGCAAAATAAATTGAGAAAATGGGGCTTATTTCCTCTCTTAGAAAGGCTTGTAGGTTATCTTATTAAAGGTTTTTAACTTTTTTTAGACCAGAATTTCCCACAGAACTGTTTTTATCCTCATCAGATCTCATGTAAAGATGTCTCTCCGCGATTCCTCAAAGCTGGTAGCTCAGAGCATTTGGGAAATGCATAGTGTCAGGAATGAGCAGTCTCTGGAGAAGGATATCATGTTTGGTAAGTTGGAGGGTCAGAGAAAAAGAGGAAGACCCCCATTGAGATGGATTGGCCAAGTGGTAGCATCGATGGACTCAAGTTTGGCAACATTAGTGAGGTTGGCCCAGGATCGGGCAGTGTTTCGTTCTGCTGTGCATAAGGTCGCTGTGAGTCAGTACCGGCTTGATGGCACCTAACAACAACAACAAACCTTGGACAAACTAGATGGGACCAATCAAAGGGTGGATACTATACTGAGTGAAGCACCAGGATGGAGGACATAGGCGGTAGCTTTTTGTGTGTGTGTGTGTTGGTGTTGAAAATATGCATAGCACACATATCGGACTCAACAATACCTATATGTACAATTCATTGATAGTGATTACAGTTGCTCCATTCTTTTCTAAACAATTCCACCACTCTTAGCATAAACTTACTGCCCTCTAAGCCTCTCATCTGACTTATCACACTCTTGTTATCAATTTGTTCACAGGGAGATAGCTTTTTCAGGACTACTTAAGAAAAGAGGGTTCTTCAATCCTGCCCAAGACAGGAGGAGGATGGGTCCCTAGGGTTCCTGGGGATGCCTCTGGCACCCTGAGCATACTGAGCACACAGAGTCTGCCTGATTCCAAGGTGTCTACAGAGCTAAGGAGCTCTGGTAGCGTAATGGTTACGAATTGGGCTGTGAATCACAAGGTCAGCAGTTCGAAACTACCAGCTGCTCTGTGGGAGAAAGATGAGGATTTCTGCTCCCGTAAAGATTTACAGCCTCGGAAACCCCCTGTTCAGGGTCACTATGGGTCAGAATTGACTCAACGGCACTTAATAACAACTACAACAACAGAGCTAAATGTGTAGTGGAGCAGGGTTTGGATCCAGATCATTCTAACTCTAGAAGCATGTTTTCCACTTAATGACTCATCAAAGCAAAGAAACTGCAGATGCACCATACTGGCAGGGATATAATGATTTATTAACATCTGGTGTGTCCTAGTTTTAAGCCACACCTGGGCCCTTCATACTTTACAGACGTCCAAGGCTGAGATGTAGGCGGTGTTCTCAGAGTTATTGGAGCTAGTTTGCAAAAAGAACCCAAAATACCAAAATAGACCACAAGTCTATAAACACTTTTTTCATTCTGCTCATCAATTGTTCCCTCAATTGGGCTTACAATTACATACCTGTCTCCCTCAAACTTTCTACTTAATTACCTTTTGGGAGAAGATGAAGGAGAATGCACAATTTCCCCTGGGTAAGAAGACATGAATTCAAATTCAGTGTTTGCTATGGACCTGCTGTGTGACCATTAACAAGTTCTTTAATTTAATTTTCTTATTTATAAATGGAAACAATAATAATACTTGCCCTGCCTAGCAACAGTGGTTGTTGTAAGAGACACATGAATGAGAGGCTGGATAGTGATCATAACTGCCACTTGATTTTGTGCCAAGGACTATTATAGAAACAGGGACTTTAAAAGATCTTTGTCATGTACGATGTACATAATGCATCATGGGACTATGGTATATATCTTTATCTATAGTTCCCTCTATACAAAAATGGAGTCCTGGTGTGGCACTGTGGGTTCATGTGCTGGACTGTGAAGTAGTTTGAACTGAAAGGTCGACAGTTCAAGCTCACCAAACACTTCTCGGAAACCCTACACAGGGTCTCTATTGGTCAGAACCAACTCCATGGCACTTAACAACAACAACAAATATACAAAAATATGATAGTTAGTCATGCATTTATCAGGAAAAAGTTGCACAAATAATGGTTCCCTTTTTTAATTTTAAGGATCCCTGGCGGCATTGTGGATTAGGTGTTGGGCTGCTGACTGCAAGGTTGGTGGTTTAAACCCACAAGCTGCTCCACAGAAGAAAGATAAAAATGTCTGCTCTCATCAAGATTTACAGTCTCAGAAATCCTTACAGGGTCACTATGAGTCAAGATCAACTTGATGGCAATGGGTTTGATTTTTTTTCTCATTTTTCCAAGAAACTTCTGCTAAAAAGGTAGAAAACCTTTGAATATGGTACTGATTTGAGTACTTAAAATTTTTTGAAGTCAGGCTTGTTGTTGTTGTTGTTAGGTGCCATCGAGTCAGTACCAACTCATAGCAACCTTATGCACACGAAAAACTGCCTGATCCTGGGTCAACCTCACAATTGTTGCCACATTGATGCTGACACTTTGCCAATCCATCTTGCTGGGGGTCTTCCTCTTTTTCTCTGACCCTCCACCTTACCAAGCATGGTATCTTTTTCCAGCATGATATCCTTTTCCCTCCTGACAATATGTCCAAAGTATGAGAGATGAAGTTTGACCATCTTGGCCTCCAAGGAGCACTCTGGCTGTACTTTTTCTAAAATGGCTCTATTGGTTCTTTTAGCAGCCCATGGTACTTTCAATATTCTCCTCCAGCACCATAATTTAAAAGCATCAATTCTTCTATGGTCTTCCTTAGTCACTGTCCAACTTTCACATGCATATGAGGTTATTTAAAATACCATGGCTTGGGTCAGGTGCACCTTAGTCCTCAAGCTGACATCTTTGCTCTCCTACACTTTAAAAAGGTCTTGTGCAGCAGATTTGCCTAATGCAATACATCGTTTGCTTTCTTGACTGCTGC
>NW_006408649.1:8269548-8293876 GCF_000296735.1 Chrysochloris asiatica | reverse complement strand
GCTTGAACCTCTGGAAGTTCTCTGTCAATGTATGATTGTAGCCATTTCTGTATTACCTTCAGCAGAACTTTACTCACAACAGGTTGAATAAGTATGGTGAAAGTATACAACCTTGTCACATACCTTTCTTAATTACTGAGTTATAATTTATATACCATATAATTTCCTTATAGAGTCTAACTAGAGTTGACAAATACATATAGTTGTGTAAATATCATTATCCACACAGACTATTACCATTGTCCCCAAAGTTGCCTTTTGAAGTCAGTCCGCTACTCCTATCCGCAGTCCCAGCAATTGCTGAGTGGATTTATGTCTTCATAAATTTTCCTATTCCTGAATGGTACATAAATGAAACCATTCAGTAGCTTTTTGTGACTTCTTTCACTCAACATTGTTTTTTTCTTTTAAATTGTAGCCTTCTCAATGTAACATGATTTATCTTCTTTCCTTCCTGTGTTTTCTGTTTTCCTTAATATCTTTTTAAAACCTTTTATTGTAAATTGAGTGAAGGTTTACAGAGCAAATCATCAGTTTTACATTCAACAAATCACATACATTGCTTCATTATATGGTTGCAGTCCCCTCCATGTACCAACAGTTAACAGCATTTACCTCTACTCACTTTAACCAGTGCATACCTCCCTATGTCTCCCACCACTCCCTCAGCATTGTTTGGATTTCTATTTTTGAGGGGCTCTTTTTTATTGTGGTGAGAATGTACACAATACAATGTTCACCAGTTCAACAATTTCTTCATCTACTCATATTTCAGTGACACTGATTACATTCTTCATATTGTGGAACCATTACTGCTATTGTTTTTCAAAATTAGTCTACCATCAAGGATATAAACTCATTGTCTTGTAAGTAATAATGCCCCTTCTTGCCCACTTATGGTAACTACTAATTATCTTTGACTTTTATATACTTGCTTATTTCACATATGTGATATTATACATGATTAACCCTTTTGTGATTAATTCATTTAACTCAGCTTAATGTTTTTAAGATTCATTCATGTTTCAAAACTTTGTTCCTTTTTCATGCTCAGTTTTCCATTGTATGGATGTTCCACAGTTTGCTTATTTAGTCACCCATTGAAGAAGGACATTTGAGTTCTTTCCAATTTGGAGATATCATAAGTAGAACTGCTATGAAATTTTATGCATAAATTTTTACATGGACATGTGTTTTCATTTCTATTGGTAAATATCTCAGAGTGAAATGGTTGCATCATATGTTTATTGTTTTAAGATGCAGTCAAGTTTGTTCCGTCTCATAGCATCCCTATGTATAACAGCATGAAACATTGCCCTGCACCATCTTCACAGTTGTTCTTATGATTGAGTCCATTGTTTTTGCTACTGTGTCAGTCCATATTGTTGGGGTCTTCCTTTTTATTTGCTGACCCTCTACTTGACCAAGCATGATGTCATTCTCCAAGGAATGGTCCAGTCTGACTACATACCTAAAGATTGAGAGAAAGCCATCCTGACTTCTAAGGAGCATTCTGGCTGTCCTTATTCCAAAACAGATTTGTTCATTCTTTTTTCATTCTATGGTGCTTTCAATATTTTCCTCCAAATTTATATTTCAAATTAATCAGCTGTTTTATTTCATTGCCCAACTATCACATGTATTGCTGTTTTTAAGTGCTGTCAAGTCAGTTCTGACCCAAAGTGACTCTGTATAGGGTTTCTGAGGAGTGTTTGGTGAGCTTGAACCACTGCCCTGAGGTTCAAACTGACTTTGCAGTCCAGCGCATTAACCCACAGCACCACTCCAGGACTCCATGCATATGCATATGAAATTGCATGTGTATCACTCACATGCACACACAATTGAAAATACCAGGAGAGACATATTTGCTCTTTTACAACATATTAAAGAGGTCTGTTGCAGCAGATTTGCCTAATGCAATCCATTGTTTGATTTCTTATCTTCTTCTTCCATGAAAGTTGATTGTGGATCTAAGTAAAGTGAAGTGTTTGACAACTTCTGTCTTTTCTCCATTTATTATGATGTTATTTATTGGTACAGTTGTGAAGGTTTTTTTGTGAGGGTTTTCATTTTCTTTACATTATGGTGTAGTCTTTGATTTTCTTCAGTAGGTCCTGTTTATTTCCAGGAAACAATGTGTCATCTGCATATTTCAAGTTGTTAATGATTCTTCCTCCAATGATGATGCCACATTCTTCTTCATATAATCCAGTTTTTCAGATTATTTGCTCAGAATAGAGATTGAGTAAGTATGGTGAAAGGATACAACCCTGACACACATTTTTCCTAGTTTTAAACCACTCAGTATCCCTTTGTTCAGTTTGAAGGACTGCCTCTTGGTCTATGTACAGGTTATTCATGAGTATAATTAAGTGTTCTGCAATACTCATTCTTTGCAATGTTATTCATAGTTTCCTATAATCCACACAATCAAATCCCTTTGCATAGTCAATAAAACAAAGTAAACTTCATTCTGGCATTCTCTGGATCTTTCAGTCAAGATTCATCTGATGATATCAGCAATGGAATTCCTACTTCCACATTCACTTTGGAATCTGGCTTGAATTTCTGGCAGCTCTCTGTTGATGTGCTGCTATAACTCCCTTTGAAATATCTTCAGCAAAATTTTACTTGCATGTGCTATTAATGGTATTGCTCGATGATTTCTGCATTCTGTTGGCTCATCTTTCTTTAGAATGGGCACAAATATGGATCTACTTCAATCAATTGACCAGGTAGCTGTCTTCCAAATTTCTTGGCATAGATGAATAAGTGCTTCCAATGCTGTATCAATTTGTTGAAAGATTTCAATTTGGACCTTATCAATTCCTGGAGTCTTATTTTTTGCCAATGTCTTTAGTACTGATTGCACTTCTTCCTTCAATTCCATCTGTTCTTGATCATATGGTATCTCTTGAAATGGTTAAACATCAAGCAATTCTTTTTGGTGCAGTGATTCTGTGTATTTCTTCTGTCTTCTTTTGATGCTTCCTGCATTAGCTTCCTAACTTTAAAAGTGTTTTCCAAAGTGTCTGTACCATTTTATATATCCCCCACGAGGGTGTGAGTTCCAATTGCTTTACATCTATGCAAGCACTTAATATGTAAATTATGATTATTATTATTATTTTGAATTTTCAACATTTTCCCTAAAGAACCCTTTAATATTGCAACTGAAGCTTGATTTTTTGCTTTCAGCTTGAGAAATACTCATAATGTTCTTCACTTCTGGCTTTCTAACTCTAGGTCTTTGCACATTTCATTATAATATTTGTCTTTGTTTTCTTGATCTGCCTTTTGAAATTTTCTGTTCAGATTTTTACTTCATCAATTCTTCCAGTTGTTTTAGCTTCTCTATGCTAAAGAGCAAATTTCAGAGTCTTTGCTGGTATCCATTTTGGTCTTTTCTTTCTGTCCGTCTTATTAATGTCTTTTGCTTTCTTCCTATAATGATGCTGTTGATGTCATCTCACAACTATTCTGGTCTTCAGCCAGTATCTAATGCATCAAACCTGTTCTGAGAGGGTCTCTTTATTTAAGTGGTACATACTCCAGGTTGGAGTTCTGGTATGGTGCTGCAGGATAATGAACTGGACTGCAAGGTCAGTTTGAGCTAAAAGGTTGGCAGTTTAAACCCACTGGCAACTCCTTGGAAACCCTATACAGAGTTGCTGAGTCATAATCAACTCAATGGCACTTATCAACAACAACATATTCAAGGTCATATTTTGGCTCTTGTTTATTTGTATTCATTTTCACCCTGAACTTGCATATGAGCAATTGATTGTCTGTTCCATCATATGTTGATCTTAAGTGACAACGAGTTGGTTCCAACTCATAGCAACCCTGTATAGGCTTCGAGGAGCGGCCGGTGAGTATAAATTACAGACCTTGATGTTCAACTGATATTACAGATCACTGCTTATTCTACAGTGCCAAACAGGACTCCATTCCATCATCATATGTGTTGTGGTTGTTGTCAGGTGCCATCGAGTTGGTACCAACTCATAGCAACCCTATGCACAGCAGAACAAAAACACTGCATGGTCTTGTGACAATCTCAGAATCATTGCTACGTTTGACCCATTTCTGCAGCCACTCTGCCAATCGATCTTATTGGGGATCCTCCTCTTTTTTTCTGACCCTCTGCTTTACCAAACATGATATCCTTCTCCAGGTACAGGTCCCTCCTGATAATATATTTAAAGTATAAGAGATGAAGTGTGGCCATTGTAGTTTCCAAGGAGCACTCTGGCTGTACTTCTAACACAGATCTGTTTGTTATTTTGGAAGTTCATGGTACTTTCAATATTCTTCTCCAAAACCATAACTCAAATGCATCAATTCTATGGTTTTCCTTATTCGCTGTCCAACTTTTGCATGAATATGAGGTGATTGAAAATAACATGGCTTGGATCAGGTGCACCTTAGTCCTCAAATTGACATCTTTGCTCTTCAACACTTTAAAGAGGTCTAATGCAATACGTTGTCTGATTTCTTGACTGCTGCTTCCATGAGTGCTGATGGTTGATCCAAGTAAAGTGAAATCCTTGACAACTTCAATCTTTTCTCCATTGATAAGAATGTTGTTTATTGGTCCAGTGGTAAGTATTTTTGTTTTCTTTACATTCAGATGCAATCCATACCAAAGGCTGTGCTCTTTGAGCTTCATGAGTAAGTATTTTAAGTCCTCTTTACTTTCAGCAAACAAGGTTGTATCATCTGCATATCACAGGTTGTTAAAGACTCTTTCTCCAATCTTGATGACACGTTTTTCTTCATAGAACCCAGCTTCTCAGATTATTTGCTCAGTATACAGGTTGAACAAGTATGGTGAAAGAATACAACCCTGTTGCACACCTTACTTAATTTTAAACAATCCAGTGCCCCATGTTCTGTTCAAACAACTGCCTCTTGGTCTGAGTCAGATTCCTCATGAACACAATTAAGTGTTACAGAATACTCATTTTCTCCATTGCTGTCCATAACTTGTCATGATCCATAATAAAGCATATATAAACATCTTTCTGATATGCTCTGCTTTCAGTCAAGATCTATCTGATGTCAGCAATGATATCCCTCATTCCACGTCCTCTTCTGAATCCAACTTGAACCTCTGGAAGTTTTCTGTCTATGTATGGTTGCATCTGTTTTTGTATTATCTTTAGCAAAATTTTACTTCCATGAAATATTAATGATATTGCCCAATGGTTTCTGCATTTTGTTGTTTAGAATGGGCACAAATATGGAACTCTTCTAGGCACCTGACCAGGTAGTTGTCTTCCAAATTTCTTGGCATAGATGAGGGAGTGCATCCATTCCTGCATCGGTTTGTTGAGATTTCAATTTGTATTCCATCTATTCCCAGTGCTTTGTTCTTTGTCAATTCCTTCAATGCACTGTGGACTACTTCCTTCAATATCATTGGATCTTGATTATATGCTACCTTTTGAAAAGAACATCCACCATTTATTTTTGGTTCCTTGACTTTGTGTATTCTTGCCATCTTCTTTTTGTGCTTTCTGTATCATTCAATATTTTGCCCATAGAATCCTTCAGTATTTCAAATTGAGGCTTGTTTTTTTCCTTTAGTTCCCTCAGTTTGAGAAATGCTGAGTATGTTTTTCTCTCTTGGTTTTCTAATTCTAGGTCTTTGCACATTTTGTTATATTTGGCTTTGTCTTCCGAAGCTGACCTTTGCTATGAAATTTTCTGTTCAGCTCTTGGACCTCCTGACTTCTTATATTTGCTTTAGCATCTCTATGCTGGAGAGCAAGTTTCAGAGTCTCTTCTGATATCCATTTTGATCTTTTCCTTCTTTTTTGTTTTCTTAATGGACTTTTGCTTGCTTTGTGATGATGTTGATGTCATCCCACAACTCTTCTGGACTTTAGTCTTCAGTGTCTAATGCACTAGATTTGTTCTTCAGATGACCTCTAAATTCAGGTGGGATATGTTCAAGGCCAAATTTTGGGTTTGTTTTAATTTTCCTCAGCTTCAGCCTGAATTTATGCAGGAGCAATTGATGGACTGTCCCACAGTCTGCTCCTGACCTTGTTTTGGCTGCTAATATGGAGCTTTTCTGCCATCTGTTTCCACAGATGAAGTAAATTTGATTTCTGTGTACTGCATTTGCTGAGATGCATTATGTTGTTTGAAAATTCTATCATGTGATCTCCAGCGTCATTTCTATCACCCAAATCTTGTTTTCCAACTACTGACCTTTTCTCTTTGTTTCCAGCCTTTTCATTCCAATCACCATTAATTATCAACACATCTTGGTTGTATGTTTGATCACTTTCTGACTAAAGAAGTTGGTAGAATTCTTTAATTTCATCATCACTGGCTTTAGTGGTTGGTGTGTAAATTTGAATAATAGTGATATTAACTGGTCTTTCTTGTAGGTGTATGGATATTATCCTATCACAAACAGCATTATACTTCAAGATAGATCTTGATATGTTCTTTTGGATGATGAATACAACACCATTCCTCTTCAATTTCTCCTACCTGGCATAGTACACCATGTAATTGTCAGCTTCAAAAGGGCCAATACCAGTCCATTTCCATTCACTAATGTCTAGTTTATTGATGTTTATGCATTCCATTTCATTTTTGAAAATTTCCAACTTTCCTAGATTCATATTTCGTACATTCCATATTCCAATAATTAATGGATGTTTACAACTGATTGTCTTCATTTTGAGCTGAGCTCCATCAGCAAATGAAGGTCCCAAATATTTACTTGATTGTGTCATTAAGGTCAACTCTACTTTGAGGAGGCAGCTCTTCCTTAGTCGTATTTTGAGTGACTTCCAACTTAAGGGACTTATCTTCTGGCACTATATCTGCCAATATTCTAGTGTTCGTCCTCATGTTTCAATATTCAATATTATGGTGCTGACAGTGTTCCACTGCTATTCATAAGGGTTTTAGTGACTAAATATTCAGAAGTAGTCCATCTCTCCTTATTCCTAGTTTGTGTTTTTCTGGAAGCTCAGCTGAATCATGTCCACTGTGGGTGACTATGTTGGTATTTAAATTACCCATGGCATAGCATCCAGAAATACAGCAACAGGCAAGTCACCACACTATGATAAACAATTGACAAACTAAGAAGTTGTCAATTGTTTTCCTAAGTGCCTGTATCATTTTATATACCCACCAAAAGGGTCTGAATTCCAATTGGTTTACATCCTTCCAAACACTTAGTATTGTTAGATTTAAAAAAAAAAAATGTAGCCATTCTAAACTGTATGTAGTGGTATCTCATGGAGGTTTTAATTTGCATTTCCCTAATGACTGATGATGCCGAGCATCTTTTCATGTGTTTATTTGATATCCTGGTTTAAAATTAGGAAAGCTATCTGCCAAGGTTGTATTCTTTCACCATATTTATTCAATCTGTATGCTAAGCAAATTATCCAAGAAGCGTGGCATCAGTGATAGAGGAAGGCTCATTAGCAACCTGTGATATGCAGATGATACAATTTTTATTGCTGAGTATGAGGAGGACTGGAAGCACTTCTGCTGAAGATCAAAGATTACAGTCTTCAATATGAATTACAGTCTTTACACCTCAATGTAAAGAAAACAAAAGTTCTCACAACTGGATTTATAAACATCCATCATGATAAATAGAGAAAAGATTGAGGTTGTCAAAATTTCCTTTTACCTGGATCCACAGTCAGTGCTCCTGCTCATGGAAGCAGTGGTCAAGAAGTCAAACAATGTATTGCATTGAGCAAATACACAACAAAAGACCTCTTTAAATTGTTAAAGAGCAAAGATGTCACTTTGAGGACTAAGGTGTGCTTGCCTCAAACCATGGTATTTTCAATTGCCTCATATATATATAAAAGTTGGACAATGAATAAGGAAGGCCACAGAAGAATTGATGCACTTGAGTTTTGGTTTTGGCAAAGAATATTGAAAGTACCATAGAGTGCCAGAAGAACAAACAAATCTGTTTTAGACAAATTACAACCAGAATGCTCCTCAGAAGTGTAGATGGCAAGACTTCATCTCATGTCCTTTGGCTATAATGCTATGGAGTCCTGGTGTGGCACTGTGGGATAATGCGCCAGACTGCAAAGTCAGATAATGCTATTGCAGCTCTAAATTATGGAGTGTTACAGCAGCTCTAGGCCCGAGAGTGTCACAGCAGCTCTAGGTCCAAGAGTGTTACAGCAACTCCAGATCCGTCATTGAAGAAACTGAGGCCACTTGGAGATATGAAGCAAAGTTTCAGGTTTATTAAGCCAGCTGGCTCAGAGGAGCTAACTTCTCCAGATTCTGTGCCCCGAATGCAGGTCAGCATGGGCTTATATTGGGTCAGAATCGGGGAGGGGCTAGGTTGCAGACTTGTTTGGGGACAGGAGGGAAACCAGATAATTGGTCCCACTCAGTAACATGATTAGCATTCTAGCTTGTCTCCTGGGCAGGGAAGATTGGTCCTACTCAGTAACCTGATCAGCATTATAGTTTGTCTCCTGGGAGGAGAAGGCAGTGAATGTTTTTACCTTTTCCTGTTCATTCCCCCTCTGATACCCTTTGGGAACTTTTCCAGGGACATCATCTAAATGTTGTGTGAGGAGTCGTATTCTGGTATTGATTCGGATTCTGTTCATAATTGTTGGTACCCTTTTAGAATGATTATTGTTTTAATGGCAGTTCATATGGCCCTGATTGCTAGTGGGAGGAGGCATAGAATGATTAATCAAATTCCAAATAAAACAAGACCTCACCCATGAAGCTCTTGAACCCTCCAAAGGTAGAGAACCAACCATCCCTATAGGCTCTGTGGGTTCCACCCATTCTAGGGTTGCACAGGACATGGGCAACTTTCTACATTTTTACAAGGTCTTTTACTGCCAGATCCTGGTTATCTATCTGTATGCAGCAGTTAGTGAAATTAAACTTCCCACATACTCCTCCTTCCGTAGCATATAAGTGATCTAGGGCTAATCAATTTTGATAGATGGCATTTCGCATCTGGGTCTGTTGGTACACAAGAAGGGTTAGGACCAGTTTCATTGGTTATAGGTTCAGTTACCTAGGAGGGTACTCTCACATTTATAGAAACTGTAGAAGAAGAGTTACTTTTTGGCCCACCTTGGTGGTGTGAGTGCATAGATTACACAGATTTTTTTTCCCTTTCCCACACCCCAAAATCTAATTAAGACAAGTCCCATGGCAGATGTTCTCATGCTTTAGCTGTGTGTTGATCAGCCAGCTCCCAGTTTGTGACTGAAGCAGGGTGGGTCCTACGTCTCATTGTTACTTTGCAAGGGTTGATAGGGCCAGTTGCAGCTTCCCACGGAGACGAGGCTTTCTTCAGCCTGCTGTGGTGAATCCAGGTGGGGACTCCTTCTATCTTGGCTGCTAGACTTGGGATAATTTCTTGTTCTAGCCCTCGGTAATCTTTGCAGATGCTTCTGGGTGCCCTCCCGAAAGAACAATTAGATACATTCATTACACTCTCAGCTAAGTAGACCCAAATGTTTTCATCCCATTGAAAGGAATAATGTCCTGTGAGAGTCCCATTCATTGTATCCGAGTTTTGAGTCTGGCTAACTTGACAGCTGACAAGAAGGACTTCCCAGGGTCCAGTTCAATTTGTTTCTAACTGGTTTTCAGGTCCATCTCTCCACATTCTGAGCAGAACATGATCTCCAGGCTGGAAGGGGTCAGGTTACCTGTAGGGAAGGAAGCAGACCTGGGAAGAGCAATTTTACAAATAATAGAAAGTGTGTGGTGGAGGTGTTGTGCATACTGCTGTACCTTTAAATCTTGGCTGAGGTCAGGTAGAGGGTTGAGGGAAGCTGCCTGGGAAGGTTTACTATATACAATTTTATAAGGGCTCAATTTAAGCCCACTTCTGGGGGCTGCCTAAATTCGAAACAGGGCTAAGGCAACACCTGGTCCCAATGCAGATAAATTTCCTGATAGCTTTGCCATTTGTTTCTTTAGAGTATGGTTCATTTTCTCAAACCTCCATGCTGAATGAAATCTCAATTTCATCTGTAGGTGTTTGCTGCCCCGTTGTCACTTTGGAAGTCCAAACTTGGAGATAATCTTCAAGAGGATTTTCACTATTTCTGAAGTTCTTAGTTCTGGTGGAGGAAAACCTCTACCCAACCAGAAAAGGTGTCTACAAAAACAAAACCAGCAAATATTTAATTCCCCAGCTTGGGGCATCTGCATGAAATCAACCTGTCCATTTTCACGGGGTTGTTTACCTTGATATTGGTGGAGGACAGCCTGTCATGGGATTGTTCTTGAGGCAGGTACAACAGTTAGAGCTAATATCCTGAATGATTCTTTTGGGGACAATTGCTTGTCTTAGAGCCAGGGCCTAATGAACTAAGTCAGGACCTCTTTTCTATAGTGGGTTATTTCATGGACTCATTTAAGAAGCGCAGGGGCTAGTTTTCACAAGATCAGAACCATTTTCTTGCCATTTACTTTCTCGTTTTTTACCTTTCAGAACCAAAACAATTCCATCTTCATTCACTTTTTATCCTTTAACCTCTCTCTCTTTCTATAATCCTTCTGCCTCTGTTCTACTTAAGCCCTCTGGGTACACATTCACAGTTTTTCTTGGCAACATTTCTCATGCCCTCATCAGTGCAATCACTCAGTTCAGCTTTTTCAGCTGAGATCCCCGGCAGGATGGTTATTGCCTCTACCTGGTCTTATAAGATTACTATTACACACCCTGCTATTTGAGTCCTTTTTTCCATGTAACTACTTCTGTCCATGAATAAAGTCTAGTCCACCAGATATAGTCAAACAGGTCAGGTGGGCTGGAGAATACTTGGTCAATGATTTCAATACAATCATGGTTCAGCCCTCCAGTTGCCACATAAGGGAGGAGGATGGCAGGTTTAGTTGCCCCATAATTCACAGGGTAATACTCGGATTGTCCAGTAAAATAACCTGGTATCACCTATCCATCCTGTCATGAGCCATAGGCTTTCCTTTATGCAGCAGGGAGACAACTTGATGGGACAGTGATGAACTGGCCAGAGTGAATTTCTTGGGCTCTTTCCTGAGAGGATATTGGTTTCTGTGAGATGGTCAGCTTTCAGGCTTCAATCAGATCAGACCTCAATAGGGGATGCTTATTGGCTCTCCCCAGAGTTCCACTAGTCCACGAGGGGTTTGCCTGATTGTTGATCTCCTCAGGCCAATGTGACTGGTTTCCTGAGTTTGAATCAGTAACCGCCAGGCGTGTTCATGAGGGACCTCCATCTGCAGACTTTTGGTTTCAGGAAGCTGTTTGAACATGAAACTTTGGAAGCAGGTCCTGGCCCAGTAAGGGGACCAGTCAATTATTTTCTTTTCCCCAATGAAGCAGTCTAGGGGTTTCAGGAAGAACTGGTCCTCAGGCTTCCCTGAGATTTCAGTTACCATTATTGAATGGAATGATCACAGTCTGTCCCCCATTGTTAGTTTCAGCTGAGGTCCCGGGGATGGGGGCAGTAGGGGTGGCAGAGGTTGATGCGAAATCATGCAGGACCCCTTCGCCCCCTGACACCGTCAGTATTCTGCAGATAATGAAGCTTGTTCAACTATCTATTGAGTTGAAGAATGGATTTTTTTTTTTTTTTCCAGATCCTCCCCTGAGATTTGGGCATTTATTTTTCCAGTGTCTAGGTTTTTGTAATAAGCACATCATCCTTGCCTAAGGCACTCTCCTTTCAGGGGCCCTCCCTGGTGTCCCATAGGCTTACCTCTAGTGGTCTTTAGGAAGACAGTTACAGCCTGAGATTTCTCGTGCTCTCGGCTGTTAAATACCTTGAAGGTGATGTCCATCAACTGGGATGGATTCATGCCAATTGCTATTTCTGCTATTTCTTTTTAATATCCAGGGTTCTTTGGGAGATAAAAGTCACGTTAACCATCTGGATATTTTCTGAGTTCTCGGGACCAAGGTCTGTGTACTTACCATAAGCTTGGTAGAGTCATTCAAAGAATTTAGAGTGGTCCTCAGTTGACTTCTGCTGAACTGTCCGTACCATGTGCAAGCTCTTTTGCTTAGGAACCCCCTTCTTCAGATCTCTGAGAATGTACCTTTTATAGTGCTCCAGCTGTCACAGGCTCATTTAGATTTTAATTTGTGTCAGCTAGAGGAATTACCTTGACTGGGGCAAGGGTCCCTTTCAGGTTTTTCTCCATGGATATGTGCTGCTTCATCCCATGTCTTATCTCAGACCATCTTTCTTTCATCACTGGTCAGGAGCATGGTCAGCAGAGCCTGAATATCTGCCCAATTAGGATGATGGGTAGCAAAAATAGTGGTTATTACATTTGTTATTTGGCTTGGGTTATCCTTGTGTGGCACTGTGGGTCAATGCACTGGACCACCAAGTCCATTCAAATTGCAAAGTCAGAGGTTCAAGCTCCTTAGAAAACTCACACAGGTTCACCATGAATCAGAACTGACCTGATGGCACTGAACAATAACATCTCAATAAGAAGGATTTGAATTTTTTTAATTTCCTAATGGCAGCTGCTGGTGTACCAGGAGTTGCAACAAGACAATACTACAAGTAAAAACTATATTTCATAAAATGTAACCATTCATCTCTTTGTATATTCATATACAGGCCTGCTTAGAACTGTATTTTTACCTAACACTCATCTGTATTCATTTTTCCTCTGCATGGCTTTCATATTAACGGTATAAGTGCATTGTAGTACATATGCACAATATAACTTACATACTCTTGGAATTCCAGGCTGTTTTCAGTTTCTTAAACATAAATACAGGACAAAAACAAAGTAAATTTACAAACAAATAGACAATCTGACACAGTGGTTGAATAATTCAAGACGTAAGATGGTAATTTAAGGATCCATTCAAAGGTTATTTTTCCTATCATCTAGATTGTACATTAGCCAATTTGTATTATATATAGTAAAACACCATTTCCTTTGATGTCATAGGAGGGTACCCATGTAGAAACCAGTCAGAATTACACCTTACAGCACTTTTCATTACCAAGCATGATGATTTTCCTAGTAATCCTTAAATCTAAAATCAGAAGTTGCTCTATCTTACGTTCTCAGCCTCTTGGAGTTCACTGTCATCATAGTCTGGCTTCCTTGAACTCTCCCCTACCTGCTTGAGCAGGAAAGCATTCAGTACCTATGGTCTGAACATTATTAAGGAGAAAGCTCATTGAGAAACCAGCAAGGCTTGTGTAGGAGGGAAATGCATTTTTAGCCCTAGTCTTGGTTATAGAGATTTGGATATTTATTTGTGTTCATTTAAAAGTCAATTTACCCCAGGAAACAAGGGGAATAGAATGATCTAAAGCTTGAATGGCGTGATTTTTGCAAATATCAGATACTGGGTAAATCAGCCCCATTTCTTTTTAAAACTATAAAAATCAAGGTCTGTTTGTTCAGCTGTTTTATTGGTATAGACAAACTGTGAAGACTACAGGTGAAATGATGCGGGGTTTGTGGTTTATTCCTGCTGATCGCTTTGAGGGGGCAATCTTCCTTCACACTGTTGCGACTTGGGTAGCTCAGTCTTTGGTTCTCCTTTGCTGCTTTGCAGTCCTTGTCTTTAACATTTCATGGAGCTGGTGTCAGAACCCAATGGACTAGTGGGTGTGTAACAGAGCTTTATAAAAGATTACACCTTCCATGTTTGAGCCATCAGCTCTTCCATTGGTGGTATTCTTAGTTAACTCTTATTTTGCAAATTAGTTTCTCACATATTTACACATTCTCTTTCCAGCAAGACTGTTCCTACTGAAAAGCAGAAATTAGTTAACTCCTACCCTTCTCTACAAGGCTTTCTCTGTCTTGTACATACTTAGATTTTTCAGTACATACTTGTGGATATGGTGTGTGTGTGAGCACACATATGTATTGTTGTTGTTATTGTCAAGTGCCATCAAGTTGGTTCCAACCCATAGCAACCTTGTATAGGGTTTCCGAGGAGCAGCTGGTGGGTTTGAACCACCGACCTTGTGATTCAAACTAACCTTGTGGTCCAGCACATTATTCCACAGTACCACAGCAGGACTCCAATATGATTGGGGATCGCAGAGTTAAGCATCAAGCTGCAGGGAGGCAGCCAGCAAGACAATTTTTAAGCCCAGCTGCTTGGGGGAGGTGGGGGTGGTTGATAATGGGACAAAGTCAACAATTATAATTCAAAGAACTTTTTGTAGTGAAAGAATCTTCAGGAGAAGCAGCCCAGATGACATTTTCTCCTAACCCTCAAAAGCAAAATTCTTTGCCCATGTGACTGCTCAGAGAATGATCAGGGCCCGTTAGGGTTGTCCTTCAAACATTTATTTAATAACAAGAAAAGACAAGATATATTAGATTGCTAGTGTTGTCATAATAAATGAACACAAACTTTAAAATAACAAAAACCTATTTATTATTTCACAGTCTGAAGGCTAGAAGTCTAAGCTCAAGGTGTTAGCAGATTGTCTTTGAAGGCTTGAAGGAGGAATCTTTCCTTCTGATTTCTGGTGTTTGCTGGAAATCCTTGGTGGTCCTTGGTCCAACATAACTCTCATCTCTACTTTAGTTTTTGCATGAACATTGTAAAGACACCGTCATTGATTTAGGGCCAACCCTAATCCAATGGAACTGCATTTAATACAATAGATTTGCAGAGACCCTATTTTCACATAAGGTCACACTTTGAGATTCTGGGAAGAACTGACTTTTGGAGGACAGTATTTAACATAGTATACATAGGGCCATTGGGAATTAAAAAAATCAACTGATGGAAGACAGTGCACACAGAAATACAGAGAACTCTTTGCCATCATGTTTTAGATTGGAACCCTGGAAAATTCCCTGTGGCTGTTCTTAAGAATTGGATTTGTGGTTAACACAAAATAGTAGACTGAAACAGCGAAAAGATGTGGCGTGTCCTACACTCTGCTAGAGAAAGATTAGTTGTAAACAGTGGAACCAGACTTTGTACACAGCATTGCTGTCAAATTAATTCCAATTCATAGTGACCCTGTGTGTGTTAGAGTAAAACTGTACTTCAAAGGATTTTTAATGGTTGATTTTGGGGGCAGTAAATTGACAGGTCTTTCTGCTGATGCACCTCTGGAGAGACTTGAGCCTCTAACCTTTTAGTTAGTAGCCATGTGCATTAACTGTTTGTACCATACAAAGACTTCGATGGCTTTTGGTAAACTGCTTGGTTCATTCTATCATCTGGGATTAACTTTTCCTATACCATTCCTTTTATTGTCTTGATATATACTGTATTCAGATGGAAAAAAACTTCCGGTATTGCTAACTAGGGGATCCCTTTGTGTTGTATAGGCTACACCCTTGTAACTTGGATTTCTCAGAATTAGGCTCATTTATGTAATCATGCTAGAGCATTTATTGCAAGTTTTTATTTAAAACATGTGGTTGCCTTAGGAACCTCCATGCCTTTGCACTACTAGCTTCCCCAGGCTGTTTGCTAATTTCTTACTCATTCTTTGAGCCCCAGCTCCAGGTTGTAATTCTGGTTAGTAGCTGGTGGAAGCTTCCACTTCTGGGCTCAGCTGGCCCCTTGTGTATTGCCATTCTCTGTGATGTTCAACAGTGATCTTTTCTTTCTTTTCCACTCACTATGTGATATCCTCACAGACAGGGATTGGGACTTAATCACGCTTCCAGCTCCTGACATATGGTGGACTGAAGGCATTTAATGGAAAAGGTGTTTAGACTACACATTTTTATTGCATTTGATTTAGCTGACCTTGAGGGCTTCTTCCATTGTATGCAGTGGAAGCTCAGTTTGCTTTAGGAAGGTGGTTGTGTATTGCTTCTCCTCTGGAATGAAAAGATGAACATGTAGGTGGGTGTGGTAGGCTGAATAATGGTACCCAAAAATATCCAAGTCTGAATCTTGGAACCTGTGAATATCACCTTATTTAGAAAAAGGGTCTTTGCAGATATGATTATGGTAAGGATCTTTAGATGGGAAGATTATCCTATATCATTTGGGTGGATCCTAAATGCAATCACAAAGGTCCTTATAAAAGGAAGGTAGAGAGTGATATGGCACAAGAGGAGAAGGCAATGTGCAGAGATGGAGGGATGCACTTTGAAGGTGGCAGAAGGACCACAAACCAAGGACTACAGGTGGCCACTAGAAACTGGAAAAGGTAAGGAAATAAATTCTCTTCTCAAAGCCTCCAGAGGAATTAGCTCTTCCACTGACTTTAGTTCAGTGAAACTAATTTTAGACTTTTGGTGTCCAAAACTCTTTTAAACCAAGTTTGTGGGAATTTATTGCAGTTGAGTCCTGGTGTGGTGCTGTGGGTTAATGGGCTGGACTTCAAAGTCGGTTTGAGCCACAAGGTCAGTGGTTCAAGCTCACCATCCACTCTTTGGAAACCATATACAGGGTTGCTATGGGTTGGAACCAACTCTACGGCACTTAACAGCAAACAGCAGCCATAGATAACTAATACATCCACATCTCATTTATTGACATGGCTTAATTCTAAAGACCAGGTCATTATGTGAAAATCAGTATTAGGTGAAAATCAGATCATAAAAATGGAGGATGACTATATCATTACACAACTTCCAAATTACATCACTACCGAATCACTGAGACTTATCGCCCAGCCAAGTTGATGCATAAACATACCATTACAACCAGTATTGTTACTGCCAGATGTACATTGTTAATGTGAAAAAATAGTCAGCTAGTCAAGTTTTACTATTGTTGTAAATGTGAGAGATCAGATAACGAGATAGTAAGTGAGGAGTGTGTTTATAAATAAGCTACAAAGGAAATCAAGCAGATACTTCACTAAGCCTCTGATTTTCCACTGAGAGTTTAGTAGTCACAGACTAAAATGGAATGATCTTCTCCAGTAAAGTATTGAGATAAGAACACAGGGTTTCCTGAAGGGTCTTTCCACCACCCTCCAGCTGGTCTCCTGAGAAATGTGCTGAGGACAGAGCCTTGGACTTGAGTTGGAGGAACCATATCTGGTCCTGGCCCTGCCATCTCCTCGTTATGTGATCATGGGAAGCTATTAATCTACCCAGAACTCAGTTTCCTCATTGAAAGTGCTGGGCTGGACTCACCAATTCCAACATTGACTATATACCAGAGTCACTGCTTAGAGCCCAGCTCTACAGGTCCTCTGCCACCTGAAGAAATAGAATCTTTCCTGGTGGACCTCAGAATCTGTGCCTTGACTAATGTTTGACTGAGCCCTGGACTGGAGGATCTCTGATGTCCCTTTGGTTTTCACTCCCAGTTATTCTTTCGCACAGGTGCTGCTGGAAATTGTCCCCTCAAAGCCAGTCCTGACCAATGGAGGTAGTCTCATTCCAACTATTGTCCAACTCAAGTTCTGTTGTTAGATGCCATTGAGTTGGTACCGACTCATATGCATAACAGAACAAAACACTAGCTGGTCCTAGGCCAACCTCACAATCATTGCTATGTTTGAGCCCATTGATGCACAACCCTATGCACAACAGAACGAAACACTGCTTGGTCTTGGGCCAACCTCACAATCATTGTTACACTTGAACCCATTGCTGCTGCCACTGTGCCAATCCATCTTGTTGGGGGTTTTCTTCTTTTTCTTCAACCCCTCCCCGCGAACATGATATCGTTTACCAAACATGATATCGTTTTCCATTGATTGGTCCATTCTGATAATAACTCAAGTTCTAGCCTTGCTTTAAATTAGGACTTCATTTTCTTCTGGCTAGTAAATGCAGATTCATTCTTTATATTTAAAATCAAATTTTGGATTTTACATGTTTGTGTTTTTTAACTAGAATTCCATTTGCATTTTGCATTTTCTTTTTCTTGGAAATGAAAGCACACTGGGATTCACAGAAAATTGGGAACCTAAGAGCACAAAGAGATTAGCTGCTAAAAGAACAGGCCTTCATTTTATGGATGGGGAAACTGAGCCCCAGATCGGGGAGTGATCTGATTCCCAGGTGGCAAACTGGCACACAAAAGAGAGGTGGAACCACTGTATCCTTCTTGTCATTCTTGAAGAGCAATGTGTGTGTTAGAAATGATCCGGGTGTAGAGGCACCAGTAAAGCTCCCATAATGCACTCTTGTTTGTTTTTCTGAGTCTGAGAGGAGAGTTAAGTTTCAAATGTCACACTAGTGACATTTACCCATTTCTTAGGAGTCAATTTGTTTTGGGATCAGGTATCTTTGTTATTTTTTTCCATCAAAAAAAATTTTATAAAGTAATAAAGTGTGCAAATTCTGTGTATCACACACTTCCAGTACATCTAGAGGTCTGGCAGCATCCTGTAAATATCTCTGCAAAGAAACTAAGCGTATTCACTCCAAGTTAGATAAATAGCACATCAGATTAGGTCTAGCATAGCCACCAAGTGAGATTGCCACAAATTTGTGAAAATTTTTTCAGTTTTCAGGTGTTTTTTTCCAGAGTGGCTGGTAAGAGATTGTTCACTATTAACAGTCCAACAGGTCTGACTCTTTTGGTTGAACAAGAAGGACAATTAGCATAGTGAGAATAGGAAACCTATAGAGTCTGGAGGGTCTCACCAATAACCTACTCCTTGACAGTCCTAGGTATCAGGGACAAAGGGGGAGCCAATGTACTTGTCAGAAGGAGAGGAAGAGACATCATGATGGCATCCTTGTGAGGAAAGAGCACACAGTGGTCACCCCACTGCAATTGTCGAGAATCTCCAGCAATTTTCCATCCACTGCCTGCTGAGCTGCAAATTGCCACCTCACCCCACGCTGAAGTGTGCAGATGTTTCACTCTGCTCAAGGGGCATAATTAACACGTGTCAAAGTGATAGGATGGGGAGGGAGGAGAAGTTCACTCAGATCTCAAGAACTGTTTCTCAAGAAGTTTTCTGTGTCTAGGAAGAATATTTCTGATTTGGAGGGATTAAAAAGACATTTTATAAAATGAAGAGGCAGGTGGTGTTTATCTGTGCGATTGCCTCTAAGTTTACATGTTTGATTTCAGCAAGCATACTGACAGATGTCTGATGAGCTATGAAAACTTATTTTGTTTAATAATGGACTCATGGCCCTACATATTAATTCCAAATCTGGGAATGACATTTTACTTTGCTCCCTTTGACTCAAGAAAGCCTTCTGTGGTTAGGAAAAGGTTATTGAGTAACATGTTTTTATCTCCATAGTTATTTTATGCAAGGCAAAACAAGAGAAAGATTGCCTTAAAAGTCCTGTTTATGGTAAATTATTTTGGGGAACTGTACAATTAATTGAATATCCAGTGATAAATTGCTGAGAAAGTTGTGGTCTTGTGGGACATATTTGTACATGTCACCAGGGTTTTTGTTGCAATTTTGAAAGGTGTCAGAGTTGTTCATACAGTGTTTGTAAAGAATTAACCTTACCAGAAATCTGGCCTTCCCAAAGCTCCTGGGAGATAATCTGTAAACACTTGGCCAAGCCTGATAGAATTTCTTTGTTTAACTGGGGGTCTTGGGCAACATCATACAGTGTAACAGCACTTAACAACAATAGCACAATTTAATGTGGAGACCCCCCCCAAGTGTCACATAGATTTGTAATTCACTACAAATCCGAAGATTGGTGGTCCAAACCCACCCAATGGTGCCATGGAAGAATGACTAAGATATTTGATTCCATAAAGTTCAGTCAAGAAAACCTATGGAGCAGTTCTGCTCTGTAATGCATGTGTCAAAATGGACTTAAGGGCAATGGGTTGGAGTCCCTGGGCGGCGCAAACAGTTAAGTTCTTGACTAGCTGAAAAGTTGGTGGCTCAAACCCAACACTTGAAGGCACCTTGGAAGATAGGTCTGGTGACCTTCTGAATGGTTACAACCTTGAAAACCCTATGAAGCAGTTCTACTCTGCACACATAGGGTCACCATGAGTCAAAACGGACTCCATGACAACTAAACAAAATACAACCAGGGAAGAGCGGCCTCCTCAAAGTAGTGCTGGCCTTAAAAACATGAATGGAGCAAAGATTTGGGGACCTTCATTTGTTGAGGGGGCACAACTTGAAATGACAAGAGACAGCTATAAGCATCCATTAATAATCGGAACATGAAATGTATGAAGTATGTTGTTGTTAAGTGCCTTTGAGTCAGTTCTGATCCATAACGACCCTGTATAGGGTTTCCGAGGAGTGGTTGGTAAGCTTGAACTGCCAATCTTGAGGTTCAAATTGACTTTGCAGTCCAGTGCATTGACCAACAGTGCCACACCAGAATCTAGGAACATTGGAAGTCATATAAAATGAAATGAAATGTATAAAGATTGATATCCTAGGTATTAATGAGCTGAAATGGACAAGTATTGGCCATTTTGAATTGGACAGTTATTTGAGTGGGACTCAGATCAAGGGAAGACTCCACCAACTTAATATCATATTACATCAGTGCCCATCAAATGAGACCTCTCCTGTCCCATACTCTCCTCCTCTCTGACCTGATCATGATGAGGACACGTCCAGTTTAGGTTTTGCTGCCATAACTCTTGGTAAAAGCAAGTGAACTCAGCCTGCTTTATGGGGTCCACCATGTAGATCTAAATAAGAAGGATGAGAGGCCAAGAGATGCCTAGAGAGTTCCCGAATGATGGATGTTGCTCCTGATATTGGGCACAGCTGTGATGCACAGCTTGGAGGGGTGCTGGAAAGGATAATTGGCTTTCATGGTTATTTGTTCTGATTTAAACTGAGCAACAGTTCAATAGGTACCCAGTTCACACACTTGATTCTACTCCTTCTGCAGTAGGACTTACTGATGCTTATCATGGTGCTTAATTATAACCTTGCATTTTTACTGTGATACCATCTGTGGCATCCATGTCTTAGGTAATTACATAGAAGACAAGTAATTGTGATGTCATGTCATCAGAGACTTTTGATGTCATCAATTGTTACATAAACTGGTATCTGTGTTTATAATGAGTTCAGTGAAGTCCCCAATGGTGCTGCCATACCATTGAACATAACATACATGACCTGTGTGATCAATGATTGTAACACAGCCAGAACACATCAGGAAAAATGAAGCCACAGATTATACACCAATGTTTTGCTTGACTTGAGTGCTTCTTCTTTTTATGAGGTGGGGGCTTTAGGTTTCTCTAAAAATATCTCTTTTAGCATAAAGCCCAAGGTGATGTTTTCTGGGGAGGAGCATGTGGGGTTGGAAGGATGTTTTAATTCGAGGAAGCAAAGGTGAGAGGAAAAAGAAAGTAAGACAGGAAAGAAGAAAAAGAAAATAAAACATCATGAAAGACTAGGTAGAGTTGATTTTGTAGTCACTTGGATGTCTCTGGAGATGTCGGTGAACCACTGTATTACAGAACAATTCATCTGGTAGGGGAATCTCTAGGAAGAGCAAGTAGCTCATCAGTCAGCCTCTTCCTATCTCCTGTCTTTCCTTGGCTGTGGTTATTAACTCCTACTCATTTCTGGAGTGTATCATTGAGGCCCTCTGGGCAGACCCCAGACACTGCTCTATCTGAGCCCAGAAGAAGTTGGAGAAGCCTGAGCCTCTGCTGTCCAGTCAGGACCTGTTTGGCTCCAGGAGATGCCAGCAGCTCCCATGGGGATCACAGAGTTCATGTATTGAAGACAAGCCGTGCCAGTATTGATTTGGGACCCGCTGAAGTGCAGGCCACACAGTGCTAATTGCAGAGGACCCCTGGGAAGGCCGGGTGTGTCTGCCCTCTAGCTGCAGTTCTATAGATGTCCCGGAGCTTGAAGGTGGGAAATCTGGAGGGGTGCCTACATCTGGACCAATTCTGTCAACAAATGTCTTGACTCTATTTTGGAAAGCCTTTTCCAGGTTGTTAACACCTCCCTGCAATGTATCTACAGATATTTTATTTTGAAAGTGAGAAGTTGATCTCATGACTTTCAGAAACAGCTGAGCCACCAGGTGTGGGTTCAGACCTGCCACACCCAACTGCGTAATTCTTGGTAAAAGCAAGTGCTCGGATGAAAAGCACCCCCACCAGCTTTCACATATAGGTGTCTGTGTCAAGTACTTTCCGGGTCCTAAAATGAAAGCACAGTGCCCAGCAATTTCAAAGCCCTAACAGGAAAGCTCCTGGTGTCACGCTGCAGGATCAGCACTGGACTGTGAACCATAAGGTCAGCAGTTCAAACTCACTTGGAAACCCTATACAGGGTCGCTAGGAGTTGGACCTGACTCGAAGGCACTTAACAACAACAATAACAAGAGGAAAATAGCCTAGTGCAGCTGCCCTTCTCTGAGTCAAAAGTCGGAGAGATGAATCTCCTTTTAAAAAAAAACAGAGACACTGGGAACTTGGAAGTGGCAGCGATCACAGCCCCAGGCAGAGCACTACTGCAGGTAGGCCCTGAACCTTTGCTGCCAGGAGGAGTCTGGGAGTTACTCCAGTCATGTCTTGGAGCCAGTAGCCTTGGCATGGATTGTGAATTCAGCCTCTCTTACAATTGGGGCACAGTCATGGTGGAGTGCTGTTGGAAGGTACCACTGGCCAGGGAGGGCAAGTAGCCACACCTGCACCAGCGACATCATGTACAAGCTGGTGGAGGACATGAAACATGAGCCCAAAGACAACCTGGAACTCCTCTTCACATACTCTGTGGAGGAACTTGGAGTCCGAGATTACCTGGTCTTAGTAAAGAAATCTATGGGCTGGCATCAGCTCCTTCCTCAAGGACTGCCTGTATATGCATCACCTGAAAACAAGAAGCTCTTTGAAGAAGAGAAATTGCTGAGACAAAAAGGAAAATTAGAAGAGATCCCAACTCAAGCAGGGGAGGTGATAGCAAAATTCCTGAGAAGCTGTCCCATGAAAGTGGCGATGAAGAACAATGTCATATGGGACTAAAACCTGAAATAACTTCCCGCCACTTCTTCAAGAACCTTGGTGTTGTGGTGATTCCCCATGCAGTAAAGTTACCAGAAGAACCCATCACACAGTGGGGCTAGTACTGGTGTGAGGTGACGGTAAATGGACTTGACACTGTGATAGTGCCGATGTCTATGGTGAACTTAAAGAGGCTGAAGACCAAAAGATTAGCCCAGCAGGCTGCCAAGGAAATGGCCTCCAAAAGCTCATAAATACTCTAATACTCTGACCTACTGTCCCTCCAAGGTAGCCAAATGAATTCAGGACCCCAGTGTTCTGCAAAGCAGAATCAGAGAAGCAGTGCAACAAAGACAACCCAGCAACCTGATCTCACTCCCTGCTCTGACTAAATATGGAATTTTAGAGTCCAGATGGGCACATCAGACTAAATTACATCCATGTTGAATTCTTCATATTTGTCATCTACATCTTAGATGTCTTTGTCTTCACAGTCTTCTTTGTTGGGACAGTCCTGCTCAAGGAGTACCAAGCTGTAAGTTTGATTAGCTGAACATCAATGAACAGAAGCAGTCCAGATCCCAACTAGCCTCTTCCTCCATTAGTGCTCAGTAGAACAAAAAAGAATGAGGTATTGTCTAGAATTTAGCTTGTTCTCATCACCCTAACCAAACATTTGCTTTTCAAACAGAAACAAAGAAGTTATGTTCTTTAAAAAACAAACAAAAAATTGAACTAGAGAGGTGTCTAAGACATTACCAAACACCTCAAGGGATGGAATCACTGGGCCTGGGAGCTAAGGAGCATAGTCTCGGGGGAATACCATGGTCAAATGGCATAACACAGTCCACAAAGATAATACTCTACATCCTATTTTGGTGAGTAGCAATTGGGATCTTAAGCTCATGAGTGGTCACTTAAGGTACAACTATTTGTTGTTCCCTGTCTGAAGGAAAGAAGAGTGATGAAAACTGAAGATGCTTGGAAACAACTAGTCTGATGGACTAACAGCTCATGTAAACATCCGTTTTCTATGAGCATGAGACCAGAAGAACTAAATGGTACCTGGCTACTACTCCTAACTACTCTAAAAGGGATCACATTGGAAAGTCCTGGATTGCTGCTGTTGTTAGGTGCCATTGAGTCGGTACCAACTCATAGTGACCCTGTGCACAACAGAACCAAATACTGCCCTGTCCTGGGCCAACCTCATAATTCTTGTCATGCTTGAATCCATTGATGCTGCCATTTTGCCAATCCATCTCACTGGGGTCTTCCTCTTTTTCTATGCTCCTCCACCTTACCAAACATGATATCCTTCTCCAGCGACTTGTTCCTCCTGACAATATGTCCAAAGTACGAGAGACGAAATTGGCCATCTTGGCCTCCAAGGAGCACTCTGGCTGTACTTCTTCCAAAATGGATCTATTGGTTCTTTTGGCAGCCCATGGCACTTTCAATATTCTCCCAACACCATAATTCAAA
>NW_006408649.1:8257788-8269347 GCF_000296735.1 Chrysochloris asiatica | reverse complement strand
AAGACCTTAACAACTTCAATCTTTTCTCTGTTGATAAGAATGTTGTTTATTGGTCCAGTGGTGAGGATTTTTGTTTTCTTTACATTGAGAGGTAATCCATACTGAAGGCTGTGCTCTTTGATCTTCATCAGTAAGTATTTTAAGTCCTCTTCACTTTCAGCAAGCAAGGTTGTATCATCTGCATATCGAAGGTTGTTAATGAGTCTTTCTCCAATCCTGATGCCACATTTTTCTTCATATAACTCAGTTCCTTGGACTATTTGCTCAACATACAGGTTGAATAAGTATCGTAAAAGAATACAACCCTGTCGCACACCTTTTCTAATTTTAAACCATTCAGTGTTCCCTTGTTCTATTCGAACAATTGCCTCTTGGTCTATGTACAGGTTCCTCATAAGCACAATTAAGTGTTCTGGACTACTCATACTTCGCAATGTTGTCCATAGCTTGTCATGATCCACACAATCGAAAGCCTTTGCATAGTCAATGAAGCACAGGTAAACATCTTTCTGGTAGTCTCTGCTTTCAGCCAAGATCCATCGGATATCAGCAATGATATCCCTCATTCCATGTCCTCTTATGAATCCGGCTTAAACCTCTGGAAGTCCTTTGTCAATGTATGCTTGCAGCCATTTCTGTATTACCTTTAATAAAGCTTTATTCACAGGGCATATCAAAGAGATTGCCCGATGATTTCCGCATTCCTGGATAGAATGCGAGAAAAGGTAGAACACAACTCAAAATCATCAAAAAAGACCAGGCTTACTAGTCAGATGGAAACTGGTAGAACCCCGAGACTATGGCCCTTGGTCTCCATGGCTCAATTTTTAGCTATATAGGGATACAACAACATTGGTAATGCCATAGAATGAACTCAAAATGCTGTTTGAGATCAAAAGAACAGAATTACTACAGAAAAAGTTCAGAAGGGTTAGGAAAGGAGGAAGGGAAATATGAAACACAGGAGGAAGTAGGATAAGTGATGTTGCATTGAGGGAATTATAATCATTGAGAAGAAATGAAGTGTATGATTTTTTTAAAGTAATACTGATTATCTGTTCTGTAAACTTTCACTCAATTCATAATAAAATGTTTAAAAAAATGAAAATAAAAGTAAGACACTAAATAAATAAATTGAAAAGAGCAGAGACCCAGCAAATTCCTTACTTCTTGTTGAGGACACAGATGTGTCTCTCAATTGTATCTCCTTACAGTAAAGGCTAGTTGCCATTGCAGTCAGCTCCTTCAACTTCGGCTGTATCCCAGAACTACTTAGCCAAGGCCATGCCCTGCCTAATGCTTCCTTCCCAAACTCTAGCCATCTTAGACCATTATGGGGCATTCCTGCTAGGTTAAGCCCAACCCAGAGTTTCTTGTAGGGTGTGCTAGGCTTTGGTAGGTCTGTGTTGCAGTTGAGTTCTCTCTCTGACCAATCCTCCCTTTTTCCTCTTTCACAGGTATCCACCTCTTAAAACCTCCTGAACAACAAACTCTTCACTGTCCGCTTCCGGAGAACCTGACCTGCAGCTGCTCTTTAACAAGATGCTCTTTCCTATCTTGTGACCTGGTCAAATGTGGAAGGAAGAGACATCTGCCCTTGACAAATCCTTGTTGAAAGAGTGAATTAGTGAACAGACCAGTGAAGATGAGGCAGGTCAGGGACTCTGTACTTGGAGTAAGTCCAATCTGCCAGGCCAAACAATGTCTAGAGAGAATGTGATATGTTCATTCATAGGGAGGTGACCAAGAGGTCACAGAGAACCCTAGTGTACTAGGCCAGCAGAAGGATGAATATCAGAGAGTAGTTGGCAGTGGGTGAGTCAGACATGAAAACCCCTGCATAAGAATAAGGAGGCAAATATTAGGAAGCATCAAGGTAGGGTCTCAGGTTCTCAAAACACAAGGCAGGGACTTTTTTCCAAGGGTGGGGATTATAGCTGCCTGCTGAAGGAACCAATGTGAGCATGAGGAATTTCTCAGGACTCTAGAACTGGGTTGCTACTAGCAACAGAAGTCCCTTATACACATTAGGGGAAGGCACTGCCTTGGCTCTGCCATTCCCAGACCCAATAGAACTATTCCCACACACGCATAGCTTCCTAAGCAGAGGGCACATTTGGATGACGAAGATGGCACTCTGTCTTCCAAGCAAAGGCAACTCGGCAGCAGGAAACATGGTTAGGAGAGTGGAGAGTGGGCTGGGTTTCAGCACCCATTCAAGTCCTCTATCAGGAGTCTTTGTTCTATGCACAGAATGTAAAATCATATACAACAGTCCTGCTCCCAGACCTAACTTGGATTTATGGAATAAATTTCTGCCCGATGGGAGTCATGCAGGTGAAAACAAGGCATCTCAGCTGGCACCAACGGCGGACATTGTTCTGGTCTGCACAGTACTCATGCATGCCCATGACCTGAACACTGTTTAGGCCCATTGTATACAGCCCTCTCACAGAGCCATTGCCTCTGATCCTCACCAGGGCACTCAGAAATAGGTATTAGTAATAACTACATTTTATAGATGAGAAAAGGGAAGCTCGGGAGGACATGTGATTCACTCAATGTCACTCAAGAATCATAGAGCAGGGCTAGGACTATGATTAGTCCTGCTCCTCCTGCCCCAGCAATCTAAAAAGAGCCCATCACACTGTGGGGCATTTATAAATGGTGCCAGGTAATAGCAAACAGCATTTTAGAGCACAAAGTGCATACTATTTCATCCCATTTAACCATGTTGTTTGTTGCTATTGAGTCAGTTCTGATTCATAGCAACTCCATACACAACAGAATGAAACACTAGCCAGATTTATTCCATTCTCATGATTGTTGGTATAGTTGAGCCGATTGTTGTGGTCCACTGTGTATTTTGTGTGTCTTCCAACCTAGGGGACTCATCTCCTTACACTATAATGGAAAATATTATGTTGTGATCCTATGGATCACAACATGTATTTATTTTACTATTTTTGAACATTTGTTGTGCTTTAGGTGAAAGTTTACATATAAAATTAGTTTTCCAATCAAGAATTCATACAACAAGTCGTTCTGTGACATTGTCTGCAATCCCCACAGTGTGTCAGCACTCTCCCCATTTCCTTCCTGGGCTCCCCATTCCCATTCATCCCCAAAGACAATGCCTTCCCTCCCTGTCCCTCTCTGCCTTCTCATCTTGATTTTGTGCACATGTTGCCCTTTTGGACTCATATAGTTGACTGCTTTAAGGAGCACATTCTTCATGGGTGTTATTTTTTATTGTGTATCCTGTCTGTTATTTGGCTGAGAGGTGGCCTTCTAAGCGTATCCAGAGTTTCAAGTTAAAAAGTTGCCTTCCGGAACCTTAGGATTCCCCCAGTCTCTTTCATAGCCATAAGTCCGGGCTTGGTTATTGCTGTTGTAATTTGAATTTTGTTCTTCAATTTTATGCATTCAAACCAGGATCTTCTATGATGGTTCTGGTCAGCATGGATGGTAGTGGCAGTCCAGCATCATCTAGTTTCTTTGGGCTTGGCTTAGAGGAGGCTGTGGTTCACATGGGTCATTAGTCCTTTGGACTAGTTGCTTCCTTTAGTCTTTGATTTTCTTCATTCTCTTTGCTCCAGGTAGAAAGACACAAATATTTGTTTCTTAGAGGGTTTCTCACAAGCTTTTAAGACTTCAGACACTACTTACCAAACTAGGATGTAGAACATTATCTTTATGAACTCTGTTTTGCTAAATTACTCTAGATGCCCCCCAATAAGATTTTCATGATTTAATTTTCAGAAGAAGATCACCAGAACTTTCTTCCAAGTTTGTTTTACTTTGGAAATGCCACTAAACTCTGTCTACTGTGGATGACCTTGTTGGTACTTGAAATACCAGTGGCACAGCTTTCAGAATCATAGCAAGGTAAGCACAATCTTACTTGTGTTTACTTACTAATCTGTAGTAAACAGATTCACATGTTTTTCACCACATCACTGGTGTTTCTGAAGGAGGATGGAGTGGGAATCTGGTTGGCTGTGTAAAGCTTGGAGGCTTTTTATAGGTGCAAATATAGATTATTCATGGGCACATAGAGGAATATCTATCTATCTATCTATCTATCTATCTATCTATCTATCTATCTATCTATCTATCATCTATTTTTGCTTCTTGCTATTGTATCTGACTTTACCCGGTAAAACTTGTATTCTTTTGTGGAGTTGAAATCTGTACACTTTTAGCTAGAAAGTGTTTTAGGTTAAGGTGCTTGCCAAATGTGAACCAAGAAAGATCAGATGGCAACAGTGGCAACCATTGTTAATGGGGTGTCACTCTGACTGTTGATCGAGTTTAGCTTTAACAGCTTCAGAAGGAAAAGAACTCCAACCCACCATACTTCTTCCAAATGCATTCCCTATTAGCAGTCGTAACCTGTACTCTGGGTTCTGCAGCCTCAACTGGAGTGTTCCCAGGACAAAGCCTGTAGAGGTTGCCCCTGGCTCCAGAGTTCCTTTAATGGGGCCCAGGCTCCACGTCACAGGAGGTCTATTTGCTTTGCAGGGCCTTTGTTCAGAACCACTCAGCTGACTCACTTTCTGTGCTCCACACTGACTTTCTTTTGACCTTTCCAGATACTATTTGCCTGGTTTCTTTTCTCATTTTCAGCAGTACATAATTTTTCCCAAATAACATTCACGCTGTGATTATAGCCTAGGATTGAGCTCTCTCTCCTGAGACATAGCCTTGGGGTCTTCAATGAGCACCCTTCCTAATGATACCCAAACCCAGGGGTTCAGTCCTCTGAGAACGGTGCTCCCACCCAGACTGCCCACCAGACTGGACTGGACAGTGGATCTAAAGCGAACCTAAGCTCCAAATCAGAGACAACACATGGTCTTTGTTTTTTGTTTTACCACTGGCAGGCCCAGATGAAAGTAGTTGAGGCAAACTGATCTGGGATGAAATATTTCCTGGTCACTAGATTTCTCTGTATGGAGGCTTTCATATCCTTCTAGTAGGCTTTCTTGTCCTATTTTGGCCTTCCCAGACTGCAAGCTCACTGCCATCGGTCCAACCACCTCTCCTCCCATTTCTCAGCAAAGCCTGCTCCAAGATCAGCTGTGAAAAGGGGAGAGTGTACATGCAGTAAGCAACTTAGATGACTGTCTGGTTCCAAAATGTGTCAGTGGCCATGTCTATGATACTTACTTTGCATTTAGCCATGACCAATGGATCTAAGAAACAGAAGCTTAGGGCCCAAGTCTGAACTATTTGATTATCTCTCCTGCTATGCTTCCTGCCTTCCTGTTTCTGCTTCTAATAGCAGGTTGGGAAGAGAATCTGGCTTCTCCGGTTCTGAAAAGCTTTACATTTCTGGGCTTTTGGCTTCCTAGGATTATAGTCTAATTTTATACTAAGAGAGCAGAGAAGGCCTCTCTTAGCAAAATTATATTCGCTTCTCTTTGCCTTTCTGTTGGTTCCCTGTTAGTTCTGTTATTGTTAAGCACCACTGAGTCGATTTTTGACTCCTAGTAATCCCATGTGACAAAGTAGAATGGTTATATAGGGTTTTCTAGGCTGCAATCTTTACAGAAGCATACCACCAAGTGTTTTTCCTCTGGATATTTCAGGGTGGGTTTGAAATTTTGAGTTAGCAGCCAAGTGCTCAACTACTGCACTAACAGGGCTACTCCTTTAGTCCGAGAATATCTGTTTTATTGCAAGACTTCACTGAAGATTGCAAGAAGCATCCAACCCACTTCGACATTCCTAGTTTCTTTTCTAAGCTCCCTAATGCTAGTCATGGTAAAACATGGTCTGTAGCCCAAGGAACCACAGATAACTGTCAAACAATTATTTGTTATTCTTAGTTGTTGAGTCCATTTTTACTCATATTGACCCCATGTGTACAATTGGAACTGCTTCATGGGGATTTTAAGGCTGGGACTTTTCCAAAACAGATTTACAGTCCATCTTCCCTCTGGATGAGTTTGAATTGTCAACATTTGACTAGTTGATGAGCCACTTACAACATCCAGAGACTCTAAGCAACTACTGTCAAATCTGTGAAGGAAAAAAACCTGTCAGAGAAGGAAAATGCAAATATTTTCCACTAAAATGATCAATGTTGTTATTGTTAAGTGCCTTAGAGTTGGTTTCTGTTGGGAGCCACTGAGCCGAAGGTCTCTGACTTGGAGGTAGTTTAACTGAAGGATTGCAACTGAACAGTTGTGGTCCAGAAACTTGAGCTGCACCCAACTCAAGCTGACCCCTGAAGAACTTGCAGGGCTGCCTCAGGGGACAAGGAACTTACAAAGTCTTTCCTTGTACACAGCTGTGACCTTCAGCTTAGTCTGCACAAACTTCTAGCTGCTCTAATCTGTGTTCCGGCTAGCTACCACTAGTTAAAGTTTTTCGGTTAAATTTCGCTTAGTGCATGCACTATCAGTACAGATGTTCTTGTACTTCTAACCCTGCCTCAAGCACCTCCCCTTGAGTTGTATATGAAATAAACTTGCTGCACTTGGTCTGGGTTGCAGTATCTCCATCAAAGCGCAGTGTCCCACCTGGTCCAAACTTTACTTAATTCATTTGTGTCTTGTGTTTTCCTTTTCTTTCTAATCTCCTGTTGCCCCTGCTTGGGTTTAATCTCTCTGCACCATATGTGGAGAATAGCCAAAGCCGAACATGGCAGGTTCTGACTCATAGTGACCTTGCATAGGATTTCCAAGGAGCTGTTGATGAGTTGAACCGCCAACCTTGTGGTTCAAACTAACCTTGCGGCCCAGTGCTTTATCCCACAGTGCCACACCAGAGCTCCAAAACGAGCAGTAGAAAAAGTGGGAAAAAAGCAGAAAACTTCCACTGAGTTCTGGCCCTCACAGGTTTCATTGTATTTACAACAGCAAAAGAAGAATGCTACTTGTTATCTTCAATTCCACCAGTTTCAGACTTTAAGTATTTGACAATAGCTGCATTTCCTTGTGTGACACTGTGGGTTAATGTGCCAGACTGCAAAGCCATTTAAACTGCAAGGTCGGTGGTTCAAGCTCACCAGCCACTCCTCAGAAACCCTACATAGGGTCGCTATGGGTCAGAACCAACTCAATGGCACTTAACAACAACAGTAACATTTCACCGTACAAAATTTGGTAATGGTTAAGATGCTAAAAGTTACAACCAAAAGTGGCTTAAGCAATAAAGATATTTATTGGCTTACCTAACAAGAAAATTCAAAAGGAGTTTGAACTTTAGAATCAGTTTGATACAGTGTTTCAGTGATACAAGGATCATCTTGATTTTGCCTTCCATTCTGCTATTAGTCAAGTCAGTTTTCTTTGAAGGCAAATTCTCTTCATGGTGGCAAGATGAATGCTAATAAGTTCCTTGTTCATATCCAGAAAAAGAGACAGCAAGTTAAACAAAAATCTTTTGCTGTACTTTGTTTGGAGTATTGTAGGTCCTTACCCTCCTTGTCACTATGACAGGAGAATGCTATGCATCATGTGATTTGTGACTGGACCACTTGCCTTTCCCTAAAACAAAACATATATATACCAAGGGTATGCTGTTAGTGGCTTAGAATGACCAGGACCCTCCTCTAGATCTGGAGTAGGGTCAATCCTTTTCAGACTCCATCACTACTACACAGTGTGGTGGGGGGATTGTGAGAGGGAGGTAGAATGCAAACTGGTGAGGCAAACACAGTTAGGAATGTAGGCATTGATCTCTCCAACCTATCTCTATTTCTTTTTCCTAAATGTTATCACATTTTACCATTAAAGTGATTGCTTTTGTTGTTAAGTGCCATAGAGTCAGTTTCTACTCATAGGGACCCTGCATAGGGTTTCCAGGCTTTTACTTTTTTTGGGGGGTGCAGAAACCCTCATCTTTCTCCCACAATTAAGGAAATTAAAGCTCATTTATATATTGGTACTGAGAAGGCAAAGATTTGTAACTGTTTCCTCCCCACCCCCTGCCTCACCTTTTATCAACCCTATCCAAACAGGTTGAAAACAATTCAGTGGAGGTTCTGACTTTCCCTGTATCCTCTGGAGTTAGGTTCCCTATTGAAAGCTTGTAAGCCAGTCATTTCTTGCCTTTATAGTTTCCCCATTTTGGTTAGCCAAAGTCTAAGTTCCTCCTCCCTGTCGACCCTATGTACCAAGGGGGTGGGAATGATCCTCACTGCAGAGATTTGTCCGCTCCTTTGTCATACTGCATCCACAAGCATAGGTCAAGTTCATCCACTTATAGTGGGTTACTCCCCCGCCCCCGCCCCTTCTTTCTTCCTCTAGTCGTGTTCTGATCATCCAGCCATTGATGCCAGGTCAAATGGGTACTATCTGCAAGTGTGGGTGTTCTTGTGATTTGTGACTGGACTTTATATCAGCTGGATGCTTCAGACTCCGTTCTAGTCCTCTGGGGCCATGTCCCTGCCCCTGGGCCCAGGAGTCCCCAGGTCTCATCATACTGCTGGTTAACCAGGTCTCAATCCAGGTTAACAGGAGTCTACTGAATGTGGTCAGACTTAGTTCACAACTTCGTTTCTGTTTCCTCCCCCACTTCCCCTTATCGGTGACCAACATGGTCAGCAGCAGGACCATATGCCTGCTAGCGTATTCCATTTGAGTTTCAGTCTTGGAAGGGGGTTTGCCTTGAGGGGATCTGACCACTTGCCTTGATGGCTCCTTGAGGAACAACTTGCTTGTTCTTGTAGTAGTCAACTGGACTGCTGTTACTGTGTTTTATTTTTACTACTGGTTTTTCTTTCAAGAAGTATCTTCTGTTCTTCTAGCTGCTCCAGGCTAGTCTGCTTGTCCTTTCACGTGGGAATGTCCCAACTCAGAAGATCATGGTCTTGTGCAATGCAAAGACTCTGCAGGGAGCCTCCTTCATTGTGCAAGTTCTAGTCCCATTTTAGTTATTCCAAACAGTTATAGGCTGAAGACAGACTTACAAGCTTTCTCTGCTGATGTTTCTGACTGTTCCTCTCTCTCCCCCTTCATGTGTCTATTTTACAAACAAGATTCAAAAGGCAACCAAGCATCTTAACTTCATTTCCCCACTTTCACCCATTCAAACCATGCCTCAATCTTTGTATCCACAAGCCCTGTTGTTCCACGTCTGTGCTTAGATCATTATTTACCTCTGTCCCATTTAACCCATGTAAACCTGCCTAGCTATTCTCCCGTCCACTTTATTTTTCCTTTACCCTTCCTCTTCTAGTGTATCCGCCTCCCCCAGCACCCAAACTATCGTGTGTCTATTCCATACCCTGTGTTCCACTATCTTGTGCCTATTCCCTATCCTGTGCTCCACCTACCCCTCCCTCCCCCTACTCCATCCCATACACCCCAGTAACCAACAACAACAAAAAAAACTAAAAGAAATAATAATAAAAAAATAAAAGATAATCCTCCCCCTTTTAGTGTGGGTGCTTTTCCTTAATCTTTTACAATAATGGATCTATGCATTATTTCTCCTTTTGTGACTGACTGATTTCACTAAGCATAATGTCCTCAAGGTTCATCCATGTTATGCTATGGCTTGCTGCTTCCGTGTTATTCTTCAGGGTAGTGTAGTATTCCATTGTGTGTATGTATCAAAGTTTGTTTATCCATTCTTCCATATGGGCACTTAGGCTGTCTCCATCTTTTTGCTATTGTAAACAGTGCTGCTATGAACATTGATGTACATAATCTACTCACGTTATGGGTTATGGCTCGCGTTTCTTATGCATAAATTCCAAGTAGAGGAATTGCTGGATCATAAGGTATCTCTATTTCCAACCTTCTGAGGAAGAGCCATATTGTTTTCCAGAGTGTTGGACCATTTTGCAATCCCACCAACAATGTAGGAGGGTCCCAGTTTCTCCACATCCTAACCAGCATTTATTGTTCTCTATTTTTTTGATCTTTGCTATTATTGCTGGTGTGAGATGATATCTCATTGTTGTTTTTATTTTAATGGCTAGTAAAAGGAGCTCTGGTAGTGTAGTAGTTACGACCCGGGCTGCTAACCTCAAGGTCAGCAGTTCAAAACTACCAGCTGTTCTGTAGGAGAAAGATGAGGCTTTCTGCTCCCGTAAAGATTTACAGCCTCGGAAACCCTGTGCAGGGTCACTATTAGTCGGAACTGACTCCATGGTACATAATAACAACAACAATGGCTAGTAAAGGAGCTCTGGTAGCATAGTGGTTATGGATTGGGCTGCTAACCTCAAGGTTGGCAGTTCGAAACTACCAGGCATTCTGTGGGAGAAAGGTGAGGTTTCTGCTCCCGTAAAGATTTACAACCTCGGTAACCCTGTACAGGGTCACTATGAGTTGGAACCAACTCCACGGTACTTAACAAGAATAACAATGGTTAGTGATCATGAACATGTCTTCATATGTTTGTTGGCTACCCAGATCTCCTCCTTGGTGAAGTGTCTGTTCATGTCCTGTGCCCATTTTTTAATTGGGTTATTTGTCCTTTCTTGTAGAGGTGTTGTAGGTTCCTATATATTTTGGAAATTAGTCCCTTGTTTGATGTGTCATTGCAAACGATTTTTTTCCCATTCTGTGGGCTCCCTTTTTACTATTTTGATGAATTCTTTTGATACACATAAGTTTTTAATTTTTAATTTTGATCTATTTTGTCTATTTTTGTTTGTGTAAGTTTCAAAATGTTTGGTAGTCTGTGTATGCCCTGAAATACAGCCCTCACATTTGTCCCTATTTTTTTATTGATGGCCTTTGTAATTCTGGGATTCACATTTAATCCATGCTGAGTTGGTTTTTGTATAAGGCATGGGGTAAAGGATTTTGTTTCAGTCTTTTGCATATCACTTTCCAATTCTGCCAGCACCATCTGTTAAAGAGACTGTCTCCTCCCCATGAAATTTATTTAGGTATTTAGGCAAAAATCAGTTGGCTGTATGTGGATGGGTTAATTTCTGGATTCTCAATTCTGTTCTATTGATCAATGTATCTTTCATTTTACCAGTACCAGGCTGTTTTGACCACTGTAGCCATGTAGTAAATTTTGAAATCAGGGAGTGAGAGGCTTCCCACCCTGTTTTTCTTCTTAAGCCACGCTTTGCTTATCCTGGGTCTCTTTCCTTTCCATTTAAAGTTTGTAATTGTCTTTTCCATCTCTTTGAAGAATGTCATTGGAATCTGGATTGGGATTGCATTTTATGTGGAAATTGCTTTGGGCAGTATTGACATTTTCAGATATTAAGTCTACCTATCCAGGAGCATGATATATTCTTCCATTTTTGTAAGTCTCTTTTGGTTTCTTATAGTAGTGTTCTGTAGGTTTCTTTGTATAGGTCCTCTGTTTCTCTGGTTACATTTATTCCTAGATATTTCATCCTTTGGGCGGCTATTGTAAATAGTATCATTTTCCTAATGTCCTTTTTAGCACTGTCGTTATTGGTATAGAGGAATCAAACTGATCTTTGGATGTTGATCTTATACCCTGACACTTTGCCGTATCCTCCAATGATGTCTAGTAGCTTTTTTACTGAGTCTTTGGGGTTTTCTATATATAGGATCATATCGTCTGCAAATAGAGAGAGTTTTACTTCCTCTTTGCCAATTCAGATGC
>NW_006408649.1:8239034-8256838 GCF_000296735.1 Chrysochloris asiatica | reverse complement strand
CTCTCCCTCTGGACACGCAGCTCCGCAGCTTCTAGCGCTGGGTATCTGTCTCGGCTTGGCTGTGGCCCTGCCATCTGGCCTGAGGACTTCTGGCTGCTGGCTGCTGCAGCTGGATCAATTCAGAAGTCACCATATTTTGCTTCCATAGGCAGATTTCTTCTCAGTTGGGTGCGGGAAACTGGCGCCCGGAACCATAAACAAGATCCAAAGTTCCGTAGTTTTTTAGCGAAGCACTCTTTCTCTGGTTTTGGCAGAGGAGTTTTCAATGTCTGTCTCTCTGTAACTGTTTTTTAGGTCCCATTTCAATACCAGTATTATGAAAAGTTTTCCAACAATTAAGCCCTCAGCTGCTAACTGAAAGTCTGGTGTTTTGAACCTACTCAATGTGCTATAGAAGAAGGGTTGGTGATCTGCTCTCATAAATATGAAATGCCTAAAAACCCTATGGGGCAATTCTACTCTGTGACACAAGGTCACTGTGAGGCAGAATTGACTAACAATAAGACATTATGAAAAACAGTCAAACTAATAGCAACTCTTCTCATCATAGTTCACAAGGTATATTGTTGCTTTCAAAATAACCATCTGACGCAGGTCAGCTGAGTGTTATCTCTAGCTTGTAGAAGAGGAAACTGAGACTCAAGGAGGCATAGTGACTTACCCAAAGGTGACATGGCTAGTATATGGTACAGATGGGATTCAAAGTTTAGTTTTGAACCCAACCTGCCTAATGTTGCCTTCATCATCCCAGGATGTGGGATGATTTTACTCTCGAGAAGTAGAAAGGGGCCTCTTTTCCTCCCAAGTGTTTGCATGTTGTACCTGTCACCGGAATGTCATGAGCTCCCCATCACTAGAAGTATATCCAAGCCAAGATGACTGGATGCTGATTTGGAGGAAGGCACTTAGGCACACAACATCATAATTATTTGGTTCTCTTGTACTGAAACATCCTACAAATGACAGTAATTATCAAATCCTGCCTGACATGACATTTTCTTCAAGACATTAAGAAATAATCCTGAATTTTCTCTCTTTGCTCTCATCCCATTCTGCATTCCAATTTCCATCCCTTTCTGACTCACATCCTAATCTGCTCCCCGTTCACTTTCAGTCAACACAACTTTCTAGTTTCCATATGATGTTTGTTTCCCCTCATTTCCTCCTAGGCCAAAGGCCAGCCTGGACCTCTCTCCACGGTCCTCCCTACATGCAGGATGAGAATTTCTTCTTTCCCTTCCAGCTCACCCTGAGGAGAGGGAGCACTTCATCTCCCTGCCCCATCTCATTCATAAGGAGGCACTGCTCATGTTCTGGCATCCCAGAGATGGCCTTGAAGAGTCAATCCTGGGACTTAGTCCTCAGTTAATGTTATCTGCCCAAATATGTCCTCTTTATCCTTTATATTCTGAATCTAAACTCTCTCAACCTGTTGTGGTTGCTTGCTGTCAACTTGTCTCCAACTAAAGGTGACCTTTTGTACAACAGGACAAAACCTTGTCAGGTCCTGTGCCATCTTCATGATTGTTGGTATGCATGAGCCCACTGCTGCAGCTAGTGCATCAGTCCATCACGTTGCGAATTTCCATGATTTTTGTTGATCCTCTGCTTTACCAAGCATAATGATCCTTTTTATTTATTGATCTTTTCTGATGATGTGCCCAAAGTAAGAAAGACAAAGTATTTCCATGCTCCTCACTTATAAGAAGCATTCTGGGTGTACTTCCTCCAAGACTGATTTGTTCATTTTTCTGGCAGTCCATGGTACAGTAAATATTCGTTACCAACACCATAATTCAAATATGTCCATTCTTTTTTGGTCTCCCTTTTTCATTGTACAGATTTTATTTGCATATGAGGATGTGAAGTGGCATCTCATGATTTTTGTTTGTATTTTCTGGTGGCTAAAAATGTTGGCAGTTCAAACTCATCAGCAGCTCCTTGGAAACCCTATACTGGGTCACTATGAATCAAAACTGACTCAACAGCACTTAGTAACAACAACAAAATTGTTGATCATCTTTTTATGTCCTTATTGGCCATTTGCATATCTTATTTGGAGGCATACCTAATCAAATCCTTTGCCTATTTTCAAATTGGGTTGTTTGTAATTTTAGTGCTGTTATTGTTGTTGTTGTTAAGTGCAATTGAATCGGTTCCGACCCATAGCGTCTCTGTATAGGGTTTCCGAGGAGCAGCAATGTTGAGTTATAGGGGTTCTTTATGTATTATTTATGTTAGTGGTTGTTCAAAACCACCAGTCACTCCTCCGAAACTCTATACAGGGTTACTATGAGTCAGAACCCACTCAATGGCACTTAAGAAGAACAACAGGCCCTGATCAGCTACAAGATTTATAAATATTTTCTCTCATTCTGTGGTTTGTCTTTTTGCTTTCTTGATTATGACTTTGAAGCACAAATGTTTTGTGTATTTTTCTATTGTTTGTATTTTTAAGTGTCATATCTAAGAAACCATTACATAATGTAAAGCCATTAGGATTTATTGCCACTACTTGTCTGTCAGTTTGTTGTACTGTGGTGGCACCATTTATCATTATGTTGTTTATCAGACCATTTATGTGGATTTTCATTTTTTTTACATTCAGGTGTAATCTACACTGAAGGCTACAGTCTATAGGTATGGCATATACTGAATAAGTACAATGGAAGGATACAAACCTACTACACACCTTTTTTTTGTTTGTTTTTTAACCATGCAATAGTTCCTTGTTCTGTTAGAATGACTGCCTTTTATCTACATGAGCACAATCACGTTTTTTGGAATTCCCATGCTTTTCAATACTACCTTTAATTTACCATGATCCACTCAATCAAAAGGAGTCCTGGTGCAGCATTGTAGGATAAGCATTGGACTGCTAACTGCAAGGCTGGCGGTTCAAATCTACCAGCTGTTCTTTGGAAGCCTTATTCAGGGTTGCTGTGAGTTGGAAACAACTTGACGGAACTTAACAACAGCAACAACTCAATCTAATGCCTTTGTGTAGTTGGTAAGATATAGGTTAGCGTATTTGTGATTCACTTTGCTTTTGAACAAGATCCATCTGACATCAATGATGATGTTGTTTCATATATTTCATCTTTATCTGACTCGAAATTCTGACAATTTCCCATTAATGCAGGACTGAAGGCTCTGGTAGCATAGTGGTTACCAGTCGGGCTGCTAATCTCAAGGTCAGCAGTTTTAACTACCAGTGGTTCCATGGGAGAAAAATGAGGCTGCCTGCTCCCATATAGATTTACAGCCTTGGAAATCCTGTGCAGGGTTGTTATGAGTTGAAACTGACTCCATGGCCCACCATCACTAAAAAAATTGCATTCAGCAAAATTTTGCTTGTGTATTTGATAATTTCTGCATTCTGTTTGATGGCCTTTCTTTGAAATAGGCACAAATATGAGTCTCTTTCAGTTTTAAAAAGTCATTGACATAGATAACTAGGTACTTCCAGCATTGCATTGATTTATTGACGCATCACCATCAGTATTCCGTCTATTCCTGGAGTGTTATTTTTCACCAATGGTTTCAGTGAAGCTAGAACTTATTCCTTCAGTATCAGTGATTCTTAGATATATGCTAAAACTCCTGAAATGATTGACTGTTGACCAATTCCTTTTTGGTACAATGACTCTATATTCCTTCCATCTTCTTTTGTCATTCAATTTTTTTGCTCAGAGAATTCGGTGCTTGAATTTTCTCTTTAGTTCTTTCAGCTTGAAATATCTTGAGCATGTTCTTCCCGTTAGGTTTTCTAACTCTAGGTTTTGCACACTTCATTATAATACTTTATCTTCTCATACTGCTCTTTGAAATCTTCTGTTCAACTCTTTTACTTCATTATTTCTCCTATGCTCTTTAGCTAATCTGCACTTAAAAGCACATTTCAATCTCTCTGGCATCCATTTTGGACTTTTCTTTCTTTCCTTTTTTATTGATCTCCATGTATGATGCCCTAGATGTTATGCCATGACTCTTCTGGTCTTCTGCCATTAATGTTCAGTGTGCCAGATCTATTCTTAAACTGGTCTCTAAATTCAGGTGGGATAAACTCTCAAGGTGTGGCACTGTAGGATAAACACAGGACTACTAAGATGGTGGTTCAAACCCACCATCTGCTCCTATGCAGGGCCACAATGAGTCAGCACAAACTCAACGGCACTTAACAACAATACTCCCAAGGTTGTATTTTGCCTCTTATGGACTTGCTGTAATTTTCTTCTTCTTGAACTTGAACCTACATATAAACAAACTGCTGGTCTGTTCCACAGTTGGCCCCTGGCTTTGTCTTGACTGATAATATTGACCTCCTTCACTGGTTCTTACCACAGATGCAGTTGATTTGATTTCTGGTAATTCTTTGAGGGTGGTAATTTAAACTTCTAGATTTGTGTTGATTTGTGACACAGTGTTGTTGTTAGGCACCATCAAGTAGGTTCTGACTCATAGTAATCCTACATACAATTGAACGAAACACTGCCTAGTCATGCGTCATTGTCAAGTTGTTATTGTTTTAGTTCATTATTACTACTACTGAGTCAGTCCATCTCACTGAGCAAATAATCTAAGAAACTGGATTATATGAAGAAGAATGTAGCATCAGAATTAAAGGACAACTCATTATCCTTTGACATGCAGATGACACAACCTTGTTTGCTGGAAGCAAAGAGGACTTGAGGTACTTGTTGATTTAGATAAAGGACTACAACCTTCAGTAGGGACTGTACTTCAGTGTGCAACCCTTACTGGACCAGTAAATAATATCATGATAAATGGAGAAAAGAATGAATTTGCCAAGATTTCATTTTACTTGGATCCACACTCAACACGTAAGGAAGCAGTACTCAAGAAATTAAAGGATGTGCTTCATTAGGCAAATCTGCTGCAAAAGATCTCTTTCAACTGTTCAAGAGCAAAGATGTCACTTTGAGGACTAAGGTGCCCCTGACCCATGTCATGGTATTTTCAGTAGCTTCATATGCATGTGAAAGTTGGACAATGAATAAAGAAGACAGCAAATTAATGCACTTGAATTATGGTGTTGGCAAAGAAGATTGAAAATACATGGACTGCCAGAATAGTAAATAACAAATTTGTCTTTGAAGAAGTACACCTAGAATGTGTTTTAGAAGCGAGAATAGAGACACTTTGTCTCTCATACTTTGAACATGTTGTCAGGAAGGACCAGTGAGATGGATTGTTACAGAGGAACAATGAGATGGATTGTTACATAGTAACAAAGCTAATGTGAGGGTAAGTAAAAAAAAAAAAAAAAATTCTATAAAATCATAGAATCCTTTACTAAACAAAAATATGAAAATGTGAAGCTATTGTTTCTCAACATCTACTCCATCTAGGTCTATACAATTACACTTCTGATAGCAGTGTTTTCACCTGTCTACCACTTCCCCAAAGAATTATTCATGCTTTGATTTACACCACAGCAAAACAGTCAAGAGACTCAAATTATGTCCCTTTCAAATGTTCTGTGAGTTTGGGGAACAAAAATTAGTCTGAAGGAGAGAGATGGTGGCAAAATTCTCATAGGATAACTCTTGCTAACTTTGAAGAATGAGTAGGTGCATTGTGATAAAAAAAAAAAAAATTCCTTGGCACAACTCTCCTGGTCTTTTGCTCACCAATGCAATATCCAAATTTCATATAACTTCTTTCTAATAAGCCCTTGTGTTTATCCTGTATCCTTTGTGGTTATGTCTTTGAAATTCCTAAAAGACAGTCACCATGACCTTCTGAGCTGACCTCTCTACCTTGAATTTAACTCACCCAGCAGATACCCTAGCCACAACTTTCCAGGCCTTTTGCTTGACAATGCAGTTTTCAATTTTCTTAAGATTTTTTCCTAATAAACCCTGTGTCCTTCAATAAAATTTACCAAAAATATCCTTTGGAATGTAAACAAAACAAAACAGTTGTCATAACCTTCAGAGGTGACATCTCTGCCTTGAATTTAACTGGCTCACTAGATCCCTTCAGAAACCACTGTTTTGATTGGACATTTTAAAAAGGCGCTCTAAAGAGACTATCACAAGTTCAGCAGTTCAAAGGCACCAACTGCTCCTCAGAAACCATATACAGGGTCACTATGAGTCTGAAGTGACTTGATGGCACTTAACAACAAAACAATAATGAGGCTAAGATAAATGGGTGGCTGAGAGAACTTGTCTGTAGCCATCGAATGCTTGTAGAGACATAATTAAATACATTTTGTTTGGAGTAAACTTTTGCATGTATGAACTGAATCCGTAGTAGCAATTACTTTTTACTTATCTGCATACTTTATGTATAGTGTTTAACCTTTGAGGAGTAGAGAAATTGGAAATGCAAACAGGAAGTTCTCACAATGTAAAATCAAGGTTTTACACTGAACATATAATTATTTTGTGATTAAAGTAAAGGAAAAATTTCTACAGGCTTATTTTCTATAAAAGAGTGCTTTCTCTAACACTTTCATTTGTACTCCTAGTGTGCTTTAAGAGCAAGTGTAATACAAACAGTACCCCATCCTTTCTTCAAATGACTTCCCAGAGTCAGATGATTGGGGCTTGAATCAAGAGATTGCCCCGTCATTTTATTTTTAAATTGATTTCTTTTTGCCTAAGAAACTCAAAGCAACTCAAAGTCCCTGTATACAGCCAGGCCCAGAGGGGGTCCTACCACTTAGGCTCCAAGGCAGTTGCCTGACATCTTTGCACCTAACAAATGAGGGCCTATCGTGTGCACAGTCACTCCACCCACCATCCGAACAAGCCGAGGCAGGATGACTCACAGCTGAACAGAGGCGGATGTGTGCAGGCTCAAGGGAAACATGCCAACAGTGGAAATGGTAACCAGGAAGCCAAACTCCCTCCCCCTTCCTTCTTTCCTTTCCTCTTCCTTTTTATCCTTCCTCTTCCTCTCTTCTGTTCTTCTTGTTGCCTTTCATGTTTTCAGCTTCCTATACTTTACAGCGAGTCCTTGTGTGGCGTTGTGGGTTAATGTGCTGGATTATAAAGTTGGTTTGAACCTCAAGGTCAGTGGTTCCAGCTCACCAGCTGCTCCTTGGAACCCCTATACAGGATCACTATGGGTAGGAACTGACTCAACAGCACTTAACAACAACAATAATACTTTACAGAGCCCCTTTACACCCATTATTTTCCTTATTCTTTGTAAGAACTTGTACTCAGGAAGTTTGCAATGGAAAGGCTGAGGCATAGAAAAGCAAAGAAGCTCATGAACTGGGAAAAAAACCCCTAAATTTTGTAATAATTCCATTTTTTATCATTCTCTCTATCCATCCAACACCATAACCTCCCCGCCCTCCCCCCTCCCCCCCACCATGCACCTCATCCCCTAACCTGATCTCTGCACTTCCAAAAGCCAGTTTATCCAAACAGGAATAGGTGGGCTGATTTTTCTAGTCAATCCATTCTTCAGGGCCCCTGGACAGCTTGCTGCTACTGAAAGTTACACAGCAAGTAATGAAATGTAAATTTCCATGGAGTATAAAACTGAATCTTAATGAAAGGTATTATTAAATAGGAAAGCACAAAGAAATTTTAACTGAGCAGAACTTATTATTCCATAAAAAGGGACTAGATTACAGCTTGCATCACTCGCTGTCTAGACAAATCACTTAGATACACATGTGCTGGTTTTAATTAGCACTGTAGAAATTGAGCATTCTGTTGCCCAAAATGTTATTGTTCAACAAATTTCAAAAAAAGAAAAACACATTTAACAAAGAAAAATGCAGCTCAAGCAATCACTTCCCATCATGCCCAAGCTTACAAAATAAACTGTTTTCTTTTTCTCTCCATTTGGATGAAAAAAACCTATGAGTCAAAATTGCTTCTTCTTCCTGTGTCTAATAGAAGTTTTTGCGTTCCTCTCATGAGAGCATGAAATGCACAATTCTAATAAAAGTCACATGCAAGACTGAGACTAGTATATCACATCATGAACATTTCCATTTGTGGCTAAAAAGTCTAAAATTTTTTTCTCTTGGTCTAACCCTTCAGGAAATTCCTACTGGATTGAGCCTGTTTGCTCAAGTTTCTATGTAAAAGTGACCTTCAGTGAGAAGCCAGCAAATTAGTTTTAATTGTTTTATTTATTTATTTTTTCAATCTAAGGAATTGCAGCCTAACCTTTTATAAAATCACAACAACATCTTTGGGATGAGATAATAAAAGACCTGTATCCAGTCTCTTGAGTCCATGGGTGGCACAATGGTAAAGTGCTTGACTACAACATGAAAGGCTCATGATTTGAACCCACAAGAGAAGCCTTGGAAGAGACTTGATTATTTGCTTCCAAAAAAATAAGCCACTATAAAACTTGGAATATATCGAAGTTATATTCTGATACTCATAGGGTTGCCACAAATTGGAACTGATTCAATAGCAGCTGGTATCCAGACCCTTGGAGAGGAGAGATGTCTAGGGAGGACTTGACAGATTGGAGGGAAGAAGGTGGACACAGTGTGGACCCGGGAAAGAGCACTAGATGGAAAGAAATCAGGAGACTTGTTCTACAGGCCCAGCATTGGTCAGATGAGTGAAGAGGGTCTGTTTTGGATGGGACATGTCAGCACCAGCATATTGAATATAGAAACATGATGAAGAACATCAGAATGTTGTTAGATATAATGCCGGTAGGTGAGCCCCTGAGTTTGGAAGGCACTCAAAATACACCTGGGAAAGAGCTGCCTTAAAGTAGAGTTGACAGTGAAGACATGAATGGAGTAAAGCTTTTGGGACCTTCATTTGCTGATGGGGCACTACTCAAAATGAATAAAACAGCTGCAAACATTCATTAATAATTGTAACATGGAATGTACAAAGTATGAATCTAGGCAAATTGGAAGTTCACAAAAATGAAATGAATGCATCAATATAGTAGGCATTAGTGAGCTGAAATGGACTGGCATTAGCCATTCTGAATCTGAAAATCACACGTTTTACTATGCCAGGAATGACAAATTGAAGAGGAATGGGGTTGCATTCATCATCAAAAAGAACATTTCAAGATCTAGCTTGAAGTATATTGGCTGTCTGTGATAGAATAATATCCACATAACTAAAGGAAGACCAGTTATAACACTATTATTCAAATTTACACACCAACCACTAAAGCCTGTAATGATGAAATTGAAGAATCCTATCAACTTCTTCAGTCTGAAATGGATCAAACATATAATCAAGATGTACTGATAATTACTGATGACTGGAATGCAAAGATTGGAAACAAAGAAAGGATGAGTCATTGGAAAATAAGGCCTTAGTGACAGAAATGATGTTGGAGATTGCATGATAGAATTTTACAAGACCAATAACTTCTTCATTGCAAATGCTTTTTTTAAACAACATTAAAAGATGACTATACACATGGACGTCATCAGATGGGGTACACAGAAAATCAAATCGACTACATCTGTGAAATGAAATGGTGGAAAAGCCCCATATCACCAGTCAAAACAAGACCAGGGACAGACTGTGGAACAGACCAGCAAATGCTCATATGCAAATTCAGGCTGACATTGAGGAAAATTAAAACAAGTCCACAAGAGCCAAAATATGACCTTGAACATATTCTACCTGAATTTAAAGATCATCTTAAGAACAGATTTGATGAATTATACACCAATGACCAAAGACCAGAAGAGTTGTGAGATGACATCAAAAACATCATTCAGGAAGAAAGCAAATGGACATTAAGAGGACAAGAAAGAAGAAAAAGATCAAAACAGATGTCAGAAAAGAGTCTGAAACTTGCTCTTCAGCATAGAGATGCTAAAGCAAATGAAATAAGAAGTGAGGATGTCAAAGAGCTGGGCAGAAAATTTCAAAGGTCAGCTTGAGAAGATAAAATCAAATATTATAATGAAATGTGCAAGGACATGGAGTTAGAAAACCAAAAGGGAAGGACATGCTCAACGTTTCTCAAGTTGAAAGAACTGGAGGAAAATGTAAGCCTTGATTTGCAATATTGAAGGATTCTATAGGCAAATGTGCTGCACAAGACCTTTTTAAAGTGTTGAAGAACAAAGATGTCAGCTTGAAGACTAAGGTGTGCCTGACCCAAGCCATGGTATTTTCAATAACCTCATATCCATGTGAAAGCTGGACAGTGAATAAGGAAGACCATAGAAAAATTGGTGCTTTTGGATTGTGGTGTTGGAGGAGAATATAGAAAGTGCCATGGGCTGCCAAAAGAACCAACAGATCTATGTTGGAAGAAGTGCAGCCAGAGTGCTCCTTGGAGGCCAGGATGGCCAAATTTCATCTCTCATACTTTGCACATATTATCAGGAGGGACCAGTCACTGGAGAAGGATATCATGTTTGGTAAGGTGGAGGGTCAGAGAAAAAGAGGAAGAACTCCAGTGAGATGGATTGACAAATTGGCAGCATCAGTGGACTGAAACGTGTCAACAATTGTGAGGTCGGCCCAGGACCGGACAGTATTTGGTTCTGTTATGCAAAGGGTTGCTATGAGTTGGTACTGACTCGATGGCACCTAACAACAACAACAGTGGGCAAAATGTTGAATGATGCAGAAAGCATGAAAAGAATGGAAGGAATATACAGAGTCACTGTACCAGAAAGAAATGGTTGATGTTCAGCCATTTCAAAAGGTAGTATATGATCAAGAGTCAATGATATTGAAGGAAGAAGTCCAAGGTTCACTGGCGAAGGCATTGGCGAAGAATAAGGCCCTGGGCATTGAGAGAATACAAATTGAAATCTTCCAACAAACTGATGCAGCACTGGAGGCATTCACTCATCTATGCCGAGAAATTTGGGAGGCAGCTACTTGGGCAACTGACTGGGAAGAGATATATATGTGCCCATTGCAAAGTGAGATGAAAATCATCAGACAATATCATTAATATCACATGCAAGTACAATTTTGCTAAAGATAATTAAAAAACAACTGCATTAGTACATTGACAGGAAGCTGCCATATTCATGTTCATATTCATATTGATGTTCAGGCCATATTCCGACCAGGATGTGGAATGAGGAATAATATTGCTGATGTCATATGGATCTTGGCTTAGGCAGATAATACCAGAACATTTTTACCTGTGCTTTATTGACTATGCAAAGGCTTTCAATTGTGTGGTTCATGACAAGCTATGAACAGTATTGCAATGAAAAGAATATTTCCAGACACTTCATTGTGCTCATGAGGAACCTGTTACAGAGATAAGAGGCAGTTGTTTTAAACTGAATAAAGGGACACCGAATGGTTTAAAATAGGAAAGATGTGTGCCAAGGTTGTGTTCTTTCACCATACTTACTCAATCTGTTTGCTGAGTAAGAATTTGAGAAACTGGATTATGAGAACAAGAACCTGGCATTAGGATTAGAGGAAGACTCATTAACAACGTGTGATGTACAGAAGATACAACCTTGCTTGCTGAAAGTGAAGAGGACTTAAAATACTTACAGATAAAGATCAAAGATCGCAGACTTTGGAATGAGTTGCACCTCAATATAAAGAAAAAAAAAATCCTCACAACTGGACAAATAAATAACATTAAGATAAATTGAGAAAAGATTTAAGTTGTCAAAGAATTCATTTTGCTCTGATCAACCATCAAGACACATGGAAACAGCAGTCAGGAAATCAAATGACTTATTGCATTAGGCAAATGTGCTGCACAAGACCTCTTTAAAGTGCTCAAGAGCAAAGATGTCAGTTTGAAGACCAAAGTTCACCTGACCCAAACCATGGTATTTTCAATAACCTCCTATGCATGTGAAAGTTGGACAATGAACAACGAAGACTGTAGAAGAATTGATGCATTTGATTTATGGTTTTTGAGGAGAATATTAAAAGTACCATGGAATGCCAGAAGAACAAACCAATCTGTGCTGGAAGAAGTACAGCCAGAATGTTCCTTTATGGTGGTGGTGGTGGTTATGTGCCATAGAGTCGGTTTTGACTCATAGCGATGTTGTATATGGTTTACAAGGCTGTAAATCTTTATGGGAGCAGAATGCCTCATCTTTCTCCTGTGGAATGGCTGGTAGTTTCGAACTGCTGACCTTGAGGTTAGCAGCCTGACTTGTAACCACTGCGCAACCAGAGCACCTTAGATTGCTCTTTAGAAGTCAGGATGGCCAAATTTCGACTCTCATACTTTGTACATATTAAAAGGAGAGACCAGTCCTTAAAGAAGGTCATCATGCTTGGTAAAGTGGAGTTTCAGTGAATAAAAGGAAGACCCCCAGTCAGATGGATCGACACAGCAGCAGCAGCAATGGGCTAAAACAATAATTGTGAGATTGGCACAGGACTGGGCTGTGTTTCGTTCTTTTGTACACAAGGTCTCAATGAGTCAGTTCCAACTTGCTGGCACATAACAACAATAACAAATGAAGGAATAGGGCATTGGAATCAAGACTGTAAGGTGACTGAGCAAATACTGTGTGAAGAACAGTTTTGGATGAGAATAAAAATGTGTGTCCTGACCAATGAAGGAAGGTCATCATAAGGACATGTCACAGTCCTCAGCTCCTATGTAGTAGCCACTAGCCACATGGGACTATTAAAAATGAAGTTGATTAAAATTAAATCAAGTAGAGTAGGGGTATTAAGTCAAGAATAGTTTTAGATTGGAAAGAAAGAACCAAATCTATTTCTAGTCACAGATTACATGATCTTACATATAGGAAACACCAAAACTTTTTTAAAAGATGAAGTTTAGACCTAATAAACAAATTGTAGGAAACAAGATCAATATAAAAACTCTGATCTATTTCAGTACACTAGCAATGAACAATTTGAAAAGGAAATGAAGGAATCAGTTCTATTTGTGATAGTATCAAAAAAAAATAAAATTCTTAGGAATATATTTAGCCAAAGACTATGAGACTTATACACTGAAAACTACAAAGCATTGTTGAAAGACACTAGAGATTTAAATAAATGGGAACTCATCCATATTCATGGATCAGAAGACTTAATATTGTTAAGATGTCTTGTTGATTCTGACTCATGCTAATTCCATGCATGCAGAGACTGCTCCATAGGGATTTTAAAGCTGTGACTTTTCAAAAGCAAATGACCAGACCTGTCTTCTGTTCTCTAAATGGGTTTGAACTGCCAACCTTTCCACTAGTAACTGAGCATTTAACCATTTGTGCCACCCAAAGACTGTTAATTATGGCAATATTCTTTAAATTGATCTCTAGATTCAATGCCATCTCTGTCAAAATCCCTGTTTGTTTCTGTGCAGATATTTACACGCTGACCGTAAAATTATGTATGGAAATTAAAAAGATTCAGGATAGCCTAAAAAATTCTTTAAAAGCAAGAACTGAGTTGAACAACTCATACTTCCTTATTTTAAACTCAACAAGACATGGATCAATGGATTGGGAGTCCAGAAATAAAATCTCACATTTATAACCAACATCTTTTTGACAAGGGTACCAAAAAATTACAAAGGCAAAGAGTATCTTTTCAGCAAATGGTGCAATGAATCAAAGACTTATATGTTATTGTTGAAGCTATAAAACTCTACAAGAAAACGTACTTGTCAATCTTTATGACCTTAGGTTAGGCAATGGATTCTTAGATAATAACACCTAAAGCACAAGCAGCAAAAAAGAAAAAGGGATGAATGAAAATGAGAGAAAAATATTTACAATTCATAAGGGACAAATCTTGAATACCCAGAGTACATAAAAACTCTTATAATTCTAGATGCAAAAGACAAATAACCCAATTAATAAATAGATAAAGGATTTGAATACACATTTCTCCAAAGAATGTGTACAAATGGACAACAAGCACATGAAAAAAAAAAAAGCTTAATATCATTAGTCAACAGAGAAATGTAAATTAAAACCACAATGAGGTACTTCTTCACACCCATTGGGATGACTAGTGTTGACAAAGTTGTGGAGAAACTGGAACCCTCATGAATTACTTGTGGGGATGTAAAATATCAGACCCACTTTGTAAAAACTGGTGTGGTGCTGCAAGTTAAAGCACTGGAACACAAGGTCAATTTGAACTGAAAGGTTGGTGGTTTAAATTCACCAGCTGCTCCTTGGAAACGCTATACAGAGTCGCTATGAATCAGAACAGACTTGACGGCACTTAACAACAACTTTGTAAAGACCAAAAAGAACATGCTCAGCATTTCTCAAACTGAGGGAACTAAAGAAAAAAATTCAGGCCTTGACTTGTGTTATTGAAGGATTCTCTGGGCAAATTATTGAGTGATACAAAAAGTATCAAAAGAAGTTGGAAGGAATATATAGAGTCATAGTACCAAAAAGGAATGGTCAATATTCAACCATTTCAAGAGGTAGCATATGATCAAGAGCCAATGATATTGAAGGAAGAAGTCTAAGGTACAGTGAAGGAATTGGTAAAGAACAAAGTACCAGGAATTGATGAAATAAAAATTGAAATCTTTCAAGAAAGTGAGCTGGCACAGGAGGCACTCACTCATCTCTGCCAAGAAATTTGGAAGACAACTATATGGCCAACTGATTGGAAGAGATCAATATTTGTGCCCATTCCAAAGAGAGATGACCCAATGGAATGTGGAAATCATTGGACAATATCTTTGATATCCCATGCAAGTAAAGTTTTACTAAAGGTCATACAAAAATGGCTGCAAGCATACATTGACAGAGAACTGCCAGAGTTTCAAGCCACATTCAGAAGATGTGGAACGAGGGATGTCATTGCTGATGCCAGATGGATCTTGGCTGACAGCAGAGAATACCAGAAAGATGTTTACCTGTGCTCTACTGCCTACGCAAAAGCTTTCGATTGTGTGGATCATGACAAGCTATAGACAACATTGCAAAGTATGAGTATTCCAGAACACTTAATTGTGCTCATGAGGAACCTGTACACAGACCTAGATTCTGTTGTTCAAACAGAACAACAAGGGAACACCGAATGGTTTAAATTTAGAAAAGGTGTTTCACAGGGTTGTATTCTTTTACCATACTTATTCAACCTGTATGCTGATCAAATAATCTGAGAAGCTGGGTTATATGAAGAAAAATGTGGCATCAGAATTGGAGGAAGACTCATTAACAACCTGAGATATGCAGATGATACAACTTTGCTTGCTGAAAGTGAAGAGGACTTCAAATATTTACTGATGGAGATCAAAGACCACAGCCTTTGGAATGGATTGCTTCTCAATGTAAAGAAAACAAAAGTCCTCACCATTGGACCAATAAACAACATTTTATTATCAGAGAAAAGATTGACATTGTCAAAGACTTCATTTTTCTTGGATCAACTATCAACACTCATCGAAGCAGCAGTCAAGAAATGAAACGATATATTGCATTAGGCAAATCTGTTGCACAAGACCTTTTTAAAGTGTTGAAGAGCAAAGATGTCAGCTCGAAGACTAAGGTGCGCCTGACCCAAGCCATGGCATTTTCAATAACCTCATATGCACGTGAAAGCTGGATAGTGAATAAGGAAGATCATAGAAAAATTGATGCACTTTAGTTATGGTGTTGGAGGAGAATATTGAAAGTGCCATGGGCTGCCAAAAGAACCAACAGATCTGTGTTGGAAGAAGTGCAGCCAGCGTGCTCCTTGGAGGCCAGGATGGCCAAACTTTGTCTCTCATCCTTTGGACATATTGTTAGAAGGGACCAATCACTAGAGAAGAATATCATGTTTGGTAAGGTGGAGGGTCATAGAAAGAAAGGAAGACCCCAAATGAGATGGATTGGCAAAGTGGCAGCATCAATGGGCTCAAGCATGGTAACAATTGTGAGGTTGGCCCAGGACTGGGCAGTGTTTGGTTCTGTTATGCATAGGGTTGCTATGAGTTGGTACCGACTCAATGGTACCTAACAACAACATCTCAAGTCTCAATGCTCTGACAATAAATTTGTCTATTTCATTGTCTTCTCTAGTCCCAGCACCTGGAATAATGCCTGGAACATAATAAGAACCAAGAAATGTTTGTTAATTGGATGAATAAATGGTCCTCTTCAGAGCAGTCTTTCTCAGTGCCCCTTCTACAGTCACTGTCTTCTCCACATGAGAGGCTCAGCTTAAGCCCTTCCTCTTAAGGAGGAGGTCTGAGTCTCTGTTATTCTTTGGGTTGAGGTAGCTGTACATCATTGAGTTCTTGTAACACCTTGTATGAGGGGCTTCAAAAAGTTCGTGGAAAAATCGAGTGAAAAGCTATTGAAGTTTTTCCACCAACTTTTCAAAGCCCCTTCATGCATAGTGGCATTATCAAGGGGTGCTCGGTGGGACTTTATCTGCTTGAGGGATTGCCACTGGACTCCCAAAGTATATAGCTAAGCCAAGTAAACACTGTCCTTCCCCCTCCCTCTTCCAACCATATTGCCACCCCAAACCTGTCCTGTGGGGAGATTCAGGACCTACCTACCACTGCTTGCACATACCTCTCTTATATTCCATTCACCACAAAATGTAGTTACTAATCACAAAATGTAGTTACTAATCAAAAGTGCATTTTCCACTAGAAATGACTACCCCCCCACACACACACATACAACCAGGGTGTTGTATGTATGTGACTATGTGTATGTCATAGGAGCTCAATGAGCTTGAATGAATACATGATAGAATGAATGAGTATTTTTAAGCTTATTAAGTTCAGACAACAATGTAGTTTGAATTTAATTCTGTAGGTGATGGTGGTTGTGTGCCGTGCAGTCAGGTCTGACTCATAGCAACCCTGCACAGGGTTTCCAAGGCTGTAAATCTTTGTGTGGTTGTTGTTGTTAAGTGCCATCGAGTCGGTTCTGACCCATAGCGACCTTGTATAGGGTTTCCGAGGCTATAAATCTTTACGGGAGCAGAAAGCCTCATCTTTCTCCCACGGAGCGGCAGGTAGTTTTGAACTGCTGACCTTAAGGTTTGCAGCCTGATTCGTAAGCACTATGCTACAAGAGTTCCTTATCGTTGTAGGTACTAGGGAGCAACTAAAGACAGTTAAGAAGGGGAGTGACATGAATAGGTATTAGAAAAGAAATATACATTTGCATATGTTGTTATTGTTATGTGCTATGGAGTGGGCTTCAACTCATAGGAACCCTATGTAGGGTTTCCGAGGTGTGGCTGGTGAGCTTGAATTGCTGACCTTGTGGTTCAAACTGACCTTGCAGTCCAGTGCATTAACCCACAGCACCACACCAGGACTCCACACTTGTGTTGTTGTTGTTGTTAAGTGCTGTTGAGTCAGTTCTGACTCATAACAACCCTGTGTATGGTTTCCAAGAAGTAGTTGGTGAGCTTGAACTGCCGACTTTGTGGTTTAAGCTGACTTTGCAGTCTAGTACATTAACCCGCAGCACCACACCTGGACTCCTGTGTATAGGAGGTGGCAAACTGTACTATATTGGAGAAAAAAACTAGACCTTACAGTCAGGCAGACCTCAGTTCAAATCCCAGTTCCAACACTTACTTGTTGTGTCAGTTGGGCATGGGAGATTAAGTATGTGGGCTGTGATATCAGGTGTTCAGATATGTAAGGCATTTGATAAGTGCTTGTTTAGGTTTAGAGCCTAACTTTACCACTTGCTGGCTGAGTGATTTTATTTCCTTACCTGTAAATGGCAATACTGATAACGTCTACCTCAGAGAGGTGTTGTGGGGATAAATGAGAAAAGTGTAAAGCATTTGTGAAGTACTTGGTGAATGGTATATTTACAATAAATGGTAATTATTATTATTACATAACCTTTTTGACTCTTAGTTTCTTGATCTATAGGTCCCTGTGGGGCGCAAGTAGTTAGTGCTTACGTG
>NW_006408649.1:8214997-8235609 GCF_000296735.1 Chrysochloris asiatica | reverse complement strand
GGCATCATTGATGGACTCAAGTGTGGCAGCGGTAGTGAGGTTGGCCCAAGATCGGACATTGTTTCGTTCTGCTGTGCATGGGGTCGCTATGAGTCTGTTCCGACTCGATGGCACCTGACAACAACAACAACATGGGTCGGAATTGACACGTCAGCACTTAACAATGACAACAACAACTACCCTAAAGGCTGGCAGTTCAAAGCCAGCCAGCAAAATAAAGTGCTGCTTCTGTGAAGATTATAACCAAGAAAACCCCATGGAACAGTTTTACTCTGCCACACACGGAGTAGTCATGAGGTAGAATTGTTGGTTTAGTCATACATCATAGGCTGATTTTAAAATAGAAATTAAATACAATTTAGAAAAAGAAGTTTCACCAAATGATACTTATTACTTGTGATGTACTCAAATTGCACCTACTCTTCACTTATCAAGGATCTCATGATCTGACATTTGTATTTACTACAGTAGTAAAAATCTACTATCTAACAATTTTGCACATTGCTGACATAAATCTGGGAGTAACAAACACCAAGGTGTGAGGCAAGTGTAACACGGCTGTGATAGTTCTAGTTATGGATCAACATGGCTGGGACATGATTTTCAGTGGTTTGGCAGACGGTAATGATGTAATCATCCTCCATTTTCCCATAATGACCTAGTCTTTGGAACCTAACCATGTAAGTAGGTGAGGAGTGAGTGTTTTCAATGTCATACTCTTATTAAAGGGGAAACAATATACTGTCCAAGGATCCAGTTCATTGGGTATAACCTTTATACTTTTGCCTGTACTGTACAAATTCTTCAACACTTCCTTTAGGCAATAGAAGATGCTCAGTAATTTACAGTGCTGATGACAATGATGATGGTGAGCTGAAAACAAAGCGATGTTGTAACTAGACCAGTTTCGATTAGTTGCAATGGCTAATGCAGGTGAGTCTGAAAGGCAACTGTAGGAGGATGGGAGAGAGAGAGGATGGATGTAACATTGTACTGGAAGAGGAGATAGGCCTCGGTGTTAGAATATTTGTGGGGTAAGTAGAGACGGACCACTCAAAAGGTCTTTGGTCCAGAGCCTGGAAGCTAGTTCTGGTGGTGTGGGATTTGAATACAGAGAGGTAAGAAGCTGTGCAAGTACTTCAAAGCAGAGCTTAAAACAGCCAAAGAGCATGTGGCAATCAGCAGCAGACTGTGGGAGAGCTCTGGATTAGCAGTTGGCCAATTCTGGAGTTCTGGTGTGCGCCATAGGATAAGCACTGGACGGCAAGGTTGGTTTGAATCACAAGATCAGCCGCTCCTATGAAACCCTATACAGAGTCACTGAGTCGGAACCAACTCTGAGGCACTTAACAACATTAGTAATCCTGGTCGTATTACCATTTCACTGTATGACTTTGGGCAAGTCTTTTTCTTCTATAAAGGGGTTGGATTTGATGTTTTCATTGTACACTGTTCCCTTGAAGGAGAGACACACGCGTCAACTGACAGTGGGGCAGCCCTGTGGAATGACAGAAGGAGGCCGAATTTGAGCTTCACAGCGAAAGACTGGCAAGAATGTAAGACACAGAGGAGGGGCCACAGACTGAGGAGCACAAGGGGCTTCCTTGGGTACTTTTTTCTGACAAGCAACAGGCTGTCCTGGTGTTTTTTCACCATCTATCTTCGTGATACTGCAGTAAGAGAGAAACTTCATCCTTGAGTAAGCCTCCCTCTATAAAGCCTGGATCCTGGCCCTTCCGTGACCCCGGCTGTGACCCCTGCGCCCCGGGGAGCCGCTGGAAGTCGAATGGTGGCAGTGCTGCAAGCGCGGCAGCTGTGCCCGTCTGCCCAAGGGTTAACCCGTTCCCCTGCAGCTGCCAGGCGTGCCTTGCAGAATTTCACCAGAAGAGGGTACAGTTTGAAAAGCTCTTGACGTCAGGCTGGAATTCCTATTGTGTTTAGAAACGGCTTGGGCACAGTAAGCCCGAGTTAGCTCTCAGCACACCTCGGCGGACGGTGTCGGTCCAGCAAGTCCCGGACACGTCCGGTGCGGGGAGTGCACACAGGGATCGGAGCGGCTCCGGGACAGGCCCACCACTTCCTGAGCGCCTCGGGGTAGAGGACGGTGCCTGTGGCCCATAAGGGGACCCCACTCCAGCATCAGGCAGAGCTGAAGCTGCGGATCGCGCAGTCCGGGAGCCAGGAGTGAGTGCCCTCGGCCAGGCGGGTGCGGGTTAGGGTGCTCCAGCCGGCGCGCTCCAGCCCTCGTATGCCCGCCTGGAACCCAGTCGCTTGTTGCATGCCTCCCCCGATAAGCTCCCCGGCCGGCTGCTGCCCGCTGTGACTCGTCCCTTTTTGGCAGTAGGGTGCCGGTAAGATTTTACCCCAGGGCCACGCACTTGTGGGATCCAGCGCACAACCCGAGGCCGCGAGGGCAGAAGCCGGGAGGATGGACGAGTCCGGAGAGCGCAGCCTCCCGGAGCTGGGCAGTCAGGGTTCTGGAGGCGGTGAGGACATTGAGATCATCGTGAATGTGGGGGGCGTGCGGCAGGTGCTGTACGGGGACCTCCTGAGCCAGTACCCCGAGACCAGACTGGCGGAATTAATTAACTGCTTGGCCGGGGGCTACGACACCATCTTTTCTCTGTGCGACGACTACGACCCAGGGAAGCGCGAGTTCTACTTTGACAGAGATCCTGACGCGTTCAAGTGTGTCATCGAGGTGTATTATTTTGGAGAGGTTCATATGAAGAAGGGAATCTGCCCCATTTGCTTCAAGAACGAGATGGACTTCTGGAAGGTGGACCTCAAGTTCCTGGACGACTGCTGTAAGAGCCACTTGAGCGAGAAGCGAGAGGAGCTAGAGGAGATAGCGCGTCGAGTGCAGCTCATTCTGGACGACCTGGGCGTGGACGCGGCCGAGAGCCGCTGGCGGCGCTGTCAGAAGTGCGTATGGAAGTTCTTGGAGAAGCCCGAGTCGTCGTGCCCGGCGCGAGTGGTGGCTGTGCTGTCCTTCCTGCTCATCCTAATCTCTTCAGTGGTTATGTGCATGGGTACCATTCCCGAGCTGCAGGTGCTGGACGCCGATGGTAACCGCGTGGAGCACCCGACGTTGGAGAACGTAGAGACGGCATGCATAGGCTGGTTCACACTGGAGTACCTGCTGCGCCTCTTCTCCTCGCCCAACAAGTTGCATTTTGCCCTGTCCTTCATGAACATCGTGGACGTGCTGGCCATCCTGCCATTCTACGTGAGCCTGACACTCACTCACCTGGGCGCCCGCATGATGGAGCTGACCAATGTTCAGCAGGCGGTGCAGGCACTGCGCATCATGCGCATAGCACGAATCTTTAAGCTGGCACGCCACTCCTCTGGTCTGCAGACCCTCACCTACGCTCTCAAGCGCAGTTTCAAGGAACTGGGGCTGTTGCTCATGTACCTGGCTGTGGGCATCTTTGTCTTCTCCGCTCTGGGCTATACCATGGAGCAGAGCCACCCCGAGACCTTATTTAAGAGCATCCCTCAGTCCTTCTGGTGGGCCATCATCACTATGACCACAGTCGGCTATGGTGACATTTATCCCAAAACCACACTGGGCAAGCTCAATGCAGCCATTAGCTTCCTGTGCGGTGTCATTGCCATTGCTTTGCCCATCCACCCCATTATCAACAACTTCGTCAGGTACTACAACAAGCAGCGGGTTCTGGAGACGGCAGCCAAGCATGAGCTGGAGCTAATGGAGCTCAACTCTAACAGTGGAGGAGAAGGAAAGACCGGGGGCTCCCGGAGTGAGCTGGACAACCTCCCGCCAGAGCCCCCAAGCAACGAGGGTCCTAGGTGGAACAGCCGACTGAAGATCTCCCACAGTGACACCTTCATCCCCCTCCTGACGGAGGAGAAGCATCATAGGACCCGACTCCAGAGTTGCAAGTGATGAAGGGCATCCCAGGCAAAGAAGGACTGGTAAACAGAAGGACAGGTGCAATGTGCTTGATGGCAACTGTCTGAGAGTAGCTGTCCTTTGTCCCCCTTCCCTTTCTTGAACAGAACTCACTCTGAAGGCCCTCTTGGGCATCTTTCAGAAGGCTGGGTAAGACTCCTTTGTGTTATGACTGTCCAGGAGCCCGTGTGGAGGGAGAGGTGTCCGGGAGCCATGGGGCATCATGGGGTGGGGGCTGAATGGAGGCTGTAGTATATAGATGGTGGTGGGAGCTCATGCCTGGTTCTGTATCTCCTTCAATAAATCCTTCTGCTCTGTGCACCCAACCTGAGTACTAGGTTCTGTCACAGGCTGATTATCATCCCCAAGACCTGCCTCAGACATACCCCAGTGCCAGGCCAGGAGGTAGGTGTGCAGGGGAAGGGGGTGATATTTTTAGCTGGGAGCTAATTAAAGAAGGGCTCATATTCAGATTTCAGCGCCAAGGAGCTTTGCCACATTCCAGGAGGCTCTGTGCTGATGATGATTCTTTCATTTGCTTTCCTTCTGGGAAAATCTCAACCCCTGAGCACTCCGTGGAGGTGCATGAGTTCATAGATCAGGGAACACTGAGCAGCTAGGGTACTCTTTATTTATTACCTGTGTGGGGCCCTTTTAAAACATTCTCTATTCATTCCAGCGACTCTGCTAGATAGATGTCTCTATTTTACAAATGAGGAAACTGAGGTTGAAGATCACACAGAGAAGGATTTGATCCAATGTTTGATAATCCCAAAGCCCATATATGCCCTCTGACCCCAGATGGCCTTAAGACAGAGGTACATGCTTGGGCCCATGGAGAAAGGGTCTGCACACCAGGAGAAGTGCTGAGCTTCTTCATGTGGAAATGCCTGTCCCCTTGACTCCTCCTTCTGACACAAATGTCTTTCATGTATCAGCTAAAGTGATAATTGTAGGCATGGCCACAGACAGACAACTGTCAGAGCTGTAGGAGAATGGAATCAGATACATCTGGGTTTGAACAAACCCAGGGAATGAAGAAGATCTGTGAAATGTATAATAGCTTAAACTCTTTTTGATAGCAACCCTCTTCCTTGGAACACTTGCTTATTAGCTCAGTTACCTTAAAATTAAACCTGTTGATTAACCTCTCTGGTCCTTATTCTAATTACTTAGTGGAGTCCTTGGAGGCTGCAAATAGTTAAACACTCAAATTCTAACCCAAAGATTGGTAGTTTAAACACACCCAGAGGGACTTTGGAAGAAAGGTGATTTGATTCTGAAAGCTCACAGCCAAGAAAACTGAATTTATTAAATGGGGATATAATTACCTCAGAGAATCATGGTGCTTAGCACCTAGTAATAGCACAATTTGTTGTTGTTAAATGCCGTCGAGTCGGTTCCGACCCATAGTGACCCTAAACAGGATTTCTGAGGCTGTAAATCTTTACGGGAGCAGAAAGCCTCAACTTTCTCCCGCAGAGCAGCTGGTAGTTTCGAACTGCTAACCTTGCGGTTTGCAGCCCAATTCGTAACCACTACGCTATCAGAGCTCCTTATCACAATAAATGATAATAATTTCTATGACTCTGTGCTAGGAGGGAATAAGTTGCATCTTCACAGGTCTGAACTGGACATACAGATTGGGGAGGGGGAAGGAGAAGAATATTGTACAGTCTTCTCAGCCAAAGGCAGTTGGCTCTGGCAGGCCCTTCTCTCTGGCTTTCCACTTTTTTCACACCCAGAGCTCTCTTTCTGTCCTCAGCTGATACACCTGGAGTAGGGGAGAAGCCCTGCCCTGCAGGAGGTTGGGGTAAGGAGGGTTGAATTTATGGGCTAGTGCTAGTGATCCACCCTGGACTTACTAATTTCATCTTAGTATAAAGAGGAATCATTTTAGCTTCTGCTCTGACGTTGTGGGATTTCTAAGTCTTGGACTGCATGGTGGGTGTGGTGGGGGACTTTGAAGGGTTGGGAGGCTGCTATGTTGTAGCCTCGGAGGGGAGAAACAGGGCCATTCCTTTGCGGTCAGGACCCTGAGCCACTGCTGGGCACCCCTCTATCACAGTATCTTCAGGAAAATTCTAGGGCACCTGACCATCAAAGGCAGAGGAATGAGGGGGGTGGTTTAGGACACACAAGTGAGGTTCTGCAGGAGGGATGAGGAGGTGCATCCCCCAGGGTCATCTTGAGGTTTGTGTGTGGGGTGTAGTGTGTACATCCCTAGGGCTCAGTGGGACTTGCTAAATGGTGGGTTGCTCCCTCTCTTTGTCCCCATAATCCTTGGGAAGCCCTAAAGCTTGTGTTAGCCTGAGGGTTCAGAGTCTGGAAGGGGGAGAAGCTCAGAGATTAGAGAGAGAGACCAGGGCAGCTCTGAGTGGGGAGGCTGCCTTCTCTGCCATTCACCTGGGGCAGAGGGAGGGTGGTCAGAGGTATGTGTTTACAGACCTAAAGGCTGATCAGCACTCATCTAGTCCATGTAAAGAGGAAACTGAGTCCCAGAGAGGAAAAACAGTTTGTCTGGAACCATTTGTAAACTGAGGTTAGACAGGGTCCTGGGCCCAGAGGGGTCTCAGAAGGGACAAAAAACTCTTATATGGTGACATCCTTTGTCACAGAGGAGTGACTAGGGACTTCAGGAAGCCCTCATTTCCTGAGGAATCCTTGTGGGTACTGGTCTGAAACTTTGCTGGGCACTAGAACCACCAGGGGAGCTTTAAGAAACTTCAGCATCCATTACATGAAAATTTCTGAGAGTGACTCTTAGACATCTGTTTTTGTTTTTTGTTTTGTTTTTAACTCTAAAGTGCTTATGTGTCAACTGGTGATCTTGTTAAAATGCAGGTTTTGAATCAGTAGGGCCCTTGGGATTCTGCATTTCTAACAAGCTTCCAGATGAAGCTGATGCTGATGGTCCAAGGACCACTCTTTGAGTAGCAAGAAGCTAGAGTGGGGTTTAGCAAACAACAACCTGCAGATAACAACTGTCAGACAGACAGGTGGACTGCCGTCTCTGTGTGTACAGATCATGAGTTAAGAATGATGTTTACATTTGTCAATGGTTAAAAAGAAACCAAAGTGAGAATCATATTTCGTGACATGTGAAAATTGAAATTCATGAAATTCACATTGAAGTGTCCGTAAATAAAGTCTCATTGGAACAGAGCCCTGCTCATTTGTTGGCGTATTGTCTGTGGCTCATTTCACACTACAGTGGCAGAGCAGAGTGGTTGCAACTGAGATCATATGGCCCTCAGAGCTTTCTATATTTACTACCTGGCCCTTTATAGAAAAATTTGCCAAGCCTGGGCTGTGGGAAATAATAATTTACGTCAGATCTTGAAGATTGAGTAGAACTATCCTGGAAGTAAGGAGTCTGGTGTGGCATTGTGGTCTAATGTTTGAACTGCAAGGTCGGTGGTTCAAGCTCACCAGCTACTCCTTGGAAACCCTATACAGGGTCACTATGGGTCAGAATCAATTCAACAGCACTTAACAACAACAACAATCCTGGAAGAAGAAGCAGAAGGAACATTCCGAGCAGCTGGAATAGGGTAAGCAAAGACAGGCATGTGCGGGTCACTTGAGAAAGAAGAGGTCTGCTCTTACACCACAGGGCAATTACATGGATAATGGCTAAGAGGCTTGCCCATCTGTGCCCTCCTCCCAAAGTCCTTACTGAGAACCCCTACTCCTGGTCCCTACATCAGAGTCCTAAAATCCCTAGCTCCTTCCTTAGAAGCTCACTTGTGGGCATCCTTTCCTAACTCCTCTCATCAACAATTTTATCAAATCTTCCTTCCCATCCCAGGAGCCATTGTCTCACATCCTCTTCTCCAGCTTGGATGGATTTGATTTGCTCCTGTAAAGATTGTTGTTGTTATTGCTGTTAAGTGTCGTTGTGTTGATTCTGACCCATAGCGACCCTGTAAAGGGTTTCCAAGAAGCAGCAGGTGAGCTTGAACCACCGACCTTGCAGTTCAAACTGCTTTGCAGTTGGGTGCATTAACCCACAGCACCACACCAGGACTCCCCTGTAAAGATTACACTCTAGAAAATCCTATGGGCACCTCTACCCTGTCACATGGGATGACTATAAATTGAAAATCAACTTTAGGGCACCTAGCAACAATAACCACAATAGCACAACAATAAAACAAGTAATGGTGGGATGACAGACCGTGCGGGAGATGCTTTTGAACCCAGGACTTTTGCTTCATCCCCAACCTGGCTGCAAAGTGGTTGCCTGCTCCTCCTAACCCCCAGCCAGATCCAACACTTGCCCTCTTCCTCAACCCACCAAGAAGGGAGAATGGGATATCAACCAAATCTTTTGCCATCTTCCAAGGAGATGAATGACAGGGGGTGGTTCCAAGGAGATCTCCTACCTACTCCCCTGGAAGAAGACAGCTGTCTGAGTCGTGCTCATTTGAAAGCATTTTAGTAGCCAGCTTGCAAGAGAATTTTACCAGTACTCACAGTCTGAGGTGGAGCTCCACCAACTGCGTTTCTCCACATTTAGTAGCCCAAGACATAGTTACAGGCATGATGTTGGTTTCCTAAAAGAATACAAAACAAGAATTAGAAAGCTGTATGCTTAATCATTTCTTTGTTTTTAAGCTACCCACTAGCCAGTCCAAGAAATCAAACGATGTATTACAGTCAAGAAACCAAGCAATGTATTGCATTGGGCAAATCTGCTGCACAAGACCAGAGCACAGATGTCAGTTTGAGGACTAAAGTGTGCCTGACCCAAACCATGGCATTTTCTATAATCTCATATACATGACATTTGGACAGTGAATAAGGAAGACTGTAGAAGAATTGATGCATTTGAGTTATGGTGCTGGAAAAGAATAGTAAAAGTACTATGGACTGACAGAAGAACAAACAAATCCATGTTGTAAGAAGTACAGCCAGAGTGCTCCTTAGAAACTCGAATGGCAAGACTTTGTCTCTCAAACTTTGGGCATGTTGGAATCAGAAGAGACCAGTCCCTGAAGAAGGATATCATGCTTGGACAAATGGAGGGTCAATGGAAAAGAGGAACACTACCAGCGAGATAGATTGGCACAGTGGCAGCAGTAATGGAGGCTTGCACAGGATCAGGCAATGTTTCGTTCTGTTGTGAATAGGGTCACTGTGAGTCAGAATCAACTGGATGGCACCTGACAACAGCTACAACACTAGTCAGCCCAAAGGAAGTCCAGGACTGCCGTTGTCTATGTTAAGTGACGGCAAGTCAGCTCCATATTCACAATTTTACTTCACCCTCACTTATTAACTGACCAGAATGGTGTGATTGCACCTGTTTCAGGTGAGAACTCTGTCATTCCAGGAGGCCAGGTGACTTGTTGATGGTCATAGTCTGGGATTGCATCGTGGGACCAGGTATCACTCAGTATGCGCACCAAGGGTAGGGAGAGCGGTTGCTGCTTGCCTGCAGGGGCAGTGTCCTCCCCAGTGAGTGAGGCATGCTGCCCCCCCACTGCCATTCTGTCACTCCAGCTCAACCTCAAGTCCCTTCCCTACCAAGAGGCTCCTATGGGTGCCTGCTGACAGTCACAAGCCTTCTCTCCAAACACACAATATGCCTGATGACAAGGACTTGGCTGGGAAAATGGAGTCTGTGCTTGCAACAGTGGTAGCTGAAATCTGGGAGAAGGTACAAATATTAATATATACAGGCCGGGTTTCTGCTTGGGCATATGTTGGCTAAGCTGTCAAGGCAGTTGTTTGAAGTCAGGGGCTTTGCCTTTGCCACATTCCACTTGACTCGCTTCTTTCTGGATTTGGCAGGGTGGGGCTGACAGGACTTTTAAAGCACAGGCCCTGGGAAGGTCCAGGTAGACACTCTGGTGTATTCTGTCATGGGCCCCAGTCATGTTAAAAGTCCACCTGAGTCTCAAAGTTGTCTCACGCCTTGCACCTGAGTGGAGCTGTGAAAGGTGCAAGCCAGATCTCATCACCTGCTTTCATTAAGCTCTTCAATTTCTCGCTACATACAGGGCAACCTCTCCCAGCTGCTCAGCCAGACCAAGTGGCTCTTCACATCCCAGACACTGGAAAGTTCCCTATGCACACAGAATTCCTGCTCATGCTATTGCCTTTCTCCCAATTTTCCACACAGGCTTCAAGACCAAGCTGAAATGCCATTTTCCCTTCTCAGCACTAACACTGATCCCTGTGTGGTTTAGGGTGGGACATTCAGAGTTTACCCTCACGAAAGTACTTAGCAAACAGTTGCTTGTTAATTTGAAACCTTCACTGGAACATCTTGGCCTTTTAAAGTCTGCTGATTTCAGCAGAATGAGAGGTCTGCCTCATTCTGCTGCTCATGAAGTTGAGAATACCTTAAAAGTATCCTCTGGGAAATAAAGGGCCATGAATGGAAGACTCTGTATGTGCTGTGTGTGTGTTTAAAAGCAAGCCCAGTCCTGATTTCTAAATGGAAAAATGCTCTGATGTTGGAGTGCCGTGAAGCAGTTCCTGCCCATTGCATTACCACCTTTCCTCAAAACTTTGTTGACAGTCAACAAAGAGAGGGTCGTGGACACATGTATTTTTCATCCAAGTGAGCATTCATTACATTTTGCTTTTGAGGTCTGACAGGAATGGAAAGTAGGTGCAGGGAGACCCCAAGCCTCCTCCTTAGCTGGCAGGCCAGAGCCCAGGCATGAGCTGTGCAGGCTGGGAACTAATCACCTCCTGATGACCTAGTCCGTTGCTGGGCATTGGCACATTTCTTAGAAAACTGAACCTCAAAGAGCTTAAGCAACTTATCCAGGATTTCCCATTCACATGTGGCAGAGGAGCTGGGCCAGAACTGAGCTCTACTCCAGAAACCACACAGTCCCTTTGCTGTCCACTGCCCCACGCCTTTGCTTGGCACTGCTTGTTGCTGGCAGTGACTTGTGCTGTACTGTGAGCTCCACAAGGACCAAGTTTGGGTCTGGGTCACAAATCTATCTCCTAGCATCTAGAACAGTGCCCGGCACATCGTAGGTGCACACCCATGTTTATGAAATGAACTTATTTGTCTCCCTCTATGTGCTAGTCCAAGGAGCCCTGGTCAGTGCCATAGTTAGGGCACTCAGCTGTTACCCGAAAGGCTGGCTGTTGAACTTACCAGTCACTCAGCGGGAGAAAGACGTAGTCTGCTTCTGTGAAGATTACAGCCTTGAAAACTGTGGGTAGTTCTACTCACCTGTAATTGAAATTGAGAGCAATGGTTTTGTATTTTTATATGCAGGTATGGTGCCAGAGCGGTGGGGTGGGGGTGGGGGGTGGCCTGTCTCCTATCAGACTTAGACTTTCTGTTCAGTAGACAGCACTGCTATCATTAAATCCTATTTGTGTCTGTCTTGTCTGTTGACAGTAGAGACTACATCTTATCCTTGTACTCTGTAACTAGCACAGTGCCTGCTGGGCACATAGAAGTGCTTTCTAAATGTTTGTATTAAATATGCAAACACCTCATTGGATCCTCTATGAGAAAGCTGGAAAATGTCTTGGTCAGAAAACGCATCAAAACATGTGGGGATTTACAATGAATGTTTAGCCAGCTGGAGCGATCCTCCAGAGAGTCCACTCTTGGACTCCCTGACCAGCCCAAGTGAGAAGGGGACACCCAGGTTTGCCCACAGACACAGGTTTGTGTCCTCCTGGTCACATCCATGGGGTTTACTCTCAGCAACTGCCCTCTTGGGACAGACCCAGGACCTGGCCCGTGTTGCATGACTTTGGCAAGCCTCCGACTTCCTGGTTGGTTTGCAGGCCAGGTAGGTGGGAGGGTGGGCTTACTTTTTAATCACAGAAGACCTGGAACACTTATTCTGTTTGAGAAATGTTGACCTTGATGTTTTCTTTCTTATTTTAAATGCTATTTTTAAAAGATTAATTTAAAAATATTTTTTCATGCATAAAGTCAACTGAATATGATAATGAGAATCAAACACACATAAACTAAATTCAACCTTTCATAGTATTTATCATTTTTGATGAACCTTTTAAAAGTTAATGCCAGACATGTTATCCCTAAATATTTCAGCATGCATCTATACAACCTCAATACAATTTCCGCACCTAACAAAATCACCAGGTGCTTTCTAAAGGTCCCTGCTCCTTTTACTTTCTATGATGCTGTCATTGGCCACAGCTGGGGGTCAGGGGATGGGTGACCTGGACATCTCAGTTGGCTGATCTCCCAACTGTAGCCCTGTCATAGTCCTTTTGGACTGTGGTCTCCCTTGTGTGAGGTGGATGGGCCTGGTCTGGAGATCTCTGAGGGCCTCGGTGTCTAACACTGGAGGGTTTTCAAAGAGGGAAGCCAGTCACCCTATGGTTAACAATTAAAGATTTATGTTCTGCTGTCTCTTAGCAGAGATGAGAACATAGCCTCCAGGAAGAGTCTTATTCCAAGTGGGAAGAACTCAACTCCAAGAGCATCCTAGATATGGACTAATATCTGGAAGATCAGGAAGGGACTGGCTGGTTTATGTTAATTATCATTTGCTACCCCTTCTCCCTAACCCTCTCCCCTCTATGTTCCAGGTGAAACTTGAGCAGTGGCTCCTGGCTGTGAATTCACACTTCACTCAGACTGTGAGCCCCATCCAGAAAGCAAGATGAACCCTCTGGATCCACTGCACTGTCCATACATCCTCCAGAAAAGAGGATATTCTAGGAGGGCCCATGGGATGACCTACAGGATGGGCGAGCCTGCTTTACTACAAAAACCCACTCATGGCTCTCCAGTCTTTCCCCTGAAATTCAGCTTCAATGCAGAAAAGTGATATACAAAATATTGATTTGAACAGGTCATCACCTTCCTTAAAACGTAATTACCCTCAAAATGGGTAAATCTTTTAGCAGAGCGTTAAGGCCTCCATGAAGAGGCGGGGCACTTGATTCTCTCCCATCACTGTCTCTGCTCTGGGTTGAGCCCAGCATGCCCCAGGCTGCAGGTGATCCAGAAACCTGAACCATAGGAGCATATTTTAGGCTATGGGACAGGTGGGTTTCAGGGTTGTCTTGATCCTGGGGCCTGCCTCTCTTTCTTTGCAGTCTCCCAGCTCCGCCTCCTGTTCATGCGGGACTGGTCCTATGTCTGGTAGCAGAATGACTGTAACAGGACTGGGCCTGACCTTTACTGAAATAGCCACAGGGAGACAAGCCACTCTCTCCTGGGGACTCACTTTAAATAAAGAAAATCTTTCCAAAAGACCCCAGTGGATATCCACTTACTGTCATCACTGACAAGGGGATAGGATTACGATTACTATAGTTGGCTTGGATTATTCAGGGCCTATGCCTGGAGGTCAGTCAGTCCCCAGACTGCATTGGTAGATTGAATATTGAGGAGGCACCTGCAGAACTCACTATTATCTGTCCAATATCCACACATACACAATCCATTTTATTAAGTATCTACCTTGTGCTGGAATCTTGGTGTGGTGCTGTAAGATAAGCACTGGACAACAAACCACAAGGTAGGTGGTTCAAATCCACCAGCCACTCCCTGGAAACACTATAAAGGGTTGTTATGGGTCAGAACCAACTCGGTGGCACTTAACAACAACAGCAACTCTGTGCCAGGAGCAAGCACCACCAGGGTTGTTTATGTGTGTGTGGATCCCTGGAGGTGCAGTGGGTAAGCATTTGTCTTCTAACTACAGGATTGGAAGTTTGAATCTAACAGTCACTTCTTAGGAGAAAGGTGTGGTAGGCTGCATTGGCAACCCTGTAGGACAGTTCTTTTCTGTCCTGTAAGGTTGCTATGATAGGAATCAAGTAAACAGCAGTGGGTTGGGTTTTGGTACATATTGCTGGTATTGTTGATAGGTCCCACTGAGTTGATTCCAGTTCATGATGATCCTATGCCCAACAGAACAAAACATTGCCTGGTCCTGTGCTAGCCTCAAAATTCTTGTTACATTTGGGCCCATTGTTGCTGCCACTGTGTCAATCCATTGTATTGTGGCTCTTCTTCATTTTTATTGATCCTCCACTTTACCAAGTTCTTCATTAATGATCTTCTCCAGAGACTGTTCTCGCTTGTCAGTATGTCCAAAGTACAAGATAGGAAGTCTCACCTTCCTTGCTTCTAAGGAGTATTCTGGCTTTACTTTTTCCAAGATGGATTGGTTTATTCTTCTGGAAGTCCATGGTACTTCAATATTCTTTGCCAACAACATAACTCAAATGCATTGATTCTTCTACAGTCTTCCTTATTCACTGTCCAAATTTCACATGCATATGAGGCTATTGAAAATATCATGCATTGTGTCAGTGCTCAAAGTGACATCTTTGCTCTTAAACACTTTAAAGAGGTCTTTTGTATCAGATTTGCCTAATGCAATATGTCATTTGATTTCTTTACTGCTGCTTCCATGAGTGTTGAAAACCAAATGAAGTCTTTGACAACTTCAATCTTTTCTCCATCTATCATGCTATTATTTATTGGTCCAGTGGTGAGGATTTTTGTTTTCTTTATGTTGAAGTGCATCTGATACTGGAGGTTGTAGTCTTTGATCTTCATCAGTAAGTATATTAAGTCCTCTTCACTTTCAGCAAGCAAAACTATATCACAGGCTATTCATTCCTAATGTCATGTTCTTCTTCATATAATCCAGTTTTTCAAACAACTTGCTCAACACACAGATTGAATAAGTATAGTGAAGTATTCAACTCTGACATACACTTTTCCTGATTTTAAACTACTCAGAATCCCCTTGTTCTGTTCCAAGGAATGACTCGTGGTCTAAATACAGGTTCCCCATGAATACATTTAGGTCTTCTAGAAAACCAGTGTTATCCATAGTTTGTTATGTTCCACACAGTTGAAAGCCTTTTTTATAATCAATAAAAAACAAGTCAACATCTTTCTGGGTTCTCTGCTTTCAGCCAAGGTCCATCTGATGTCAGCAGTGATATTCCTAGTTCCATTTCCTCTTCTGAATCTGTCTTGAATTTCTGGTAACTCCCTGTCAATGCACTGCTGCAGCTGTTTTTGAATGATCTTCAGCAAAATCTTACTTGCATGTGATTACTGAGCCACCTTTCTTTGGAATGGACCCAATTACGGGTCTCTTTTAATGGTTGACCAGACAGTTCTCTTCCAGATTTTTTGACGCAGATGAGTGAGTTCCTCCAGTGCAGCATCAGTTTGTTGAAAGATTTCAATTTTTATCCAGTCAAGTCTTGGAACCAATGCCTTCAGAGCAGCTTGGATTTCTTCCATGAATCTCATCTGTTCTTCATCATGGTACCTATTGAAATTATTGAACATTGACCAATTCTTTTTGTTACAGTCACCCTGTATTCCTTGCATCATCTTTTTTTTCAGTTTTTATTATAAATTATGTGGATTTACATGGGAGAACATGAGTTTTATACTCATCCTATTGTATTTCGTTTCATTGCAATGACCACAATTCCCTCCATGTATCACCAAATAACCAAATGATACACCCCACAGGCCCGCTCCCTGGCCATCAGTGCACAGCCCCTCTCCCTCCCTGGGTCAAGTGTCACCAGCCACTCCATCTGTTCGTGTCATTGTCTCTGTCTCCATCCTTGGTGTCACTGCCTCTCTAGGTAGGGTCCCGCTCTCCACTCTTCTCACTTGATGGTCCCAGGGACCTCTGCACCTGGGCTGCAAAATCAATCACTCCCTTCCTTTTGTCAAAAAACATCTACCTCTACATTTCCTACCCTCACAGTCAGTCCTGTTGGCAGTTATTCACTATTGTACCACAAGAGTCTTAGCTCCATTTCCTTTTGCCAGCCTGGTCCCAACAGATTGGCAATCATTCAATAGAGGTTCTACCTACCTCTGCCCTGTCTTGAAAGCTTGTAAGCCAGTTACTTCTTGCCTTTATATTCCCCCACCCTCCCATTTTGAGTAGCCAATGTCTAGGTTGCCCATCCCTGTCAACCCTGTGTACCAAGGGGGTGGGAGCAATCCTTGCTGTAAAGATTTGTTCCCTTTTTTGAGCTAGTACGTCCATACGTATAGGTAAAGTTCATCAAACTGTAGTGAGTTACTCTTTTTTTTCCCCTTCTTCTTTCTTCTTCTAGTCGAGTTCTGATCATCCAGCCTTTGAAGCCAGGTCAAGTGGGTACTATCTGCAAGTCCTTGCATCATCTTTGAATATTTCCAGCATCATTCAATATTTTCCCCATGTTGTTGTTAAGTGCTGTTAAGTCTGTTTGAATTCATAGTGACCTTGTATAGGGTTTCTGAAAAGCAGCTGGTTGGTTTGAACTGTCAACCTTGTGGTTAACTGTCCAGTCCTTATCCTACAGTGCCACACCAGGACTCCATTTTGCCCATAGAATCCTTCCATATTGCATGCTGAGGCTTGCATTTTTTCTATAGTTCTTCGAGCTTGAGAAATGTTGATCACGTTGTAAGAACATTGGCTTTCTAGCTCCAGGTCTTTACACATTTTATTATAATATTTAACTTTGTCTTCTTAAGCTGTCCTGTAAAACTTTCTGTTCAGGTTTTACTTAACTCGTTTCTTCAAGTTACTTTAACATATCTTCAGCCAAGAGCAAGCTTCTGAGTTTTTTCTCTCTTTTTTATTGTGGAAATACAGATACAAGAAAACATTTGCCCTTTCAACCATTTTTACATGTACATTCAGTGACAGCAACGATACTCTTCAGGCTGCACATCCACCAGCACTATCCACTCCCAAATCTTTCTTTCTCTCTCTTTTTCCTTTCAGAGTCTCTTTTGACAGCCACTTTGGTCTTTTCTTTCTTTCTTGCCTTTTAAATAACATTTTGCTTTCTTCATGTAAGATGTTCTTGATGTCATCCCATAACTCTTCTGGTGTTCAGTAATTAGTGTCTTGTCTAGTGCATCAATTCTGTTCTTGAGATGGTCTCTAAATTCAAATAGGATATGTTCAGGTTTGTATTTTGGCTCTTGTGGACTTGCTGTAATTTTCTTCAGTTTCAGCCTGAACTTGCATAGGAACAATTGATGGTCTTTTCCACAGTTGGCCTCTCATCTTGTTTTGGTTGATGATACTGAACTTCTGTATAGTCTCTTTCCACAGACGTAGTCAACTTGACTCCTGTGTATTCCTTCTGGTGAGGTCTACGTATATAGTCACCTTTTATGTTATTTTAAAAAGGTATTTGCAATGAAGTCATTGATCTTGCAAAATTCTATCATGCGATCTCCAGCATTGTTTCTATCACTAAGGCCATATTTTCCAATGATTGATCCTTCCTCTTTGTTTCCAACCTTTGCATTCCAAGCAGCAGTAATTTTAAATGCATCTTGCATGATCAATTTCACACTGAAGAAGTTGGCAGATTTCTTCATTTTGGTCATCACTGATTTTTTAGTGGTTGATGTGTAAATTTAAATAATAGTGGTCTTCCTTGTAATTGCATGGATGTTATTCTATCACATATAGCATTGTACTTCAAGATAGGTCTTGAAATGCTCTTTTTTGACAATGAATGCAATGTCGTTCCTCTTCAATTTACACTCCTGACTAGAATAGTAAACAATATGATTGTCTGATTCAAATGGCCAATACCAGTCCATCTCAGCTCACTGATGCATAGGATATTGAACTTTATTTGTTTCATTTCATTTTTGACAACTTCTCATTTTCCCATAGATTCATACTTAGTGCATTCCACATTCCAATTATTAATTGACGTTTGCAGCTATTTCTTCTCATTTTGAGTTGTGCCCCATCAGCAAATGAAGGTCCCAAAAGCTTTGCTTCATTCACATCATTATGGTCAACTCTGCTTTGAGGAGACAGTTTTTCCACATTTGTATTTTGAGTACCTTCCAATCTGAGGTGCTCATTTTCTAGCACTGTATCAGACTATTCTGGGGCTATTCATAAGGTTTTCAGTGGCTAAACATTCATAAGTGGTTCGCCTCTCCTTCTTCTTAGTCTGTCTTAGTCTATAACTCCACTGAAATCTGTCCACCACGGGTGACCCTCTACTATTTAAAATATTGGTGGAATTACTTCCAGTATCTCAACAACATACAAGCCACCACAGTAGGACAAACTGACAGACAAGTGGTGGTTGGTATGTATATCATGTAGAAATTCCTCTCTTCTAATAACAAGGCTCTGTTCACTGCCCATCACCTCTGAACCTCAGTTTAATGGCTCCCACTTCATCTTGGACTGTGCCTGGGAGAATCTCAAACAATTGCTTTATGTGGGTAGGCACCTGCACTCAGTAGTTCACTGGCTGCTTACCAGGTTAGTCTCACACACACAAGGCTTAACTGGGGGTATTTAGGAGTGACTGGCCTAGGGATATCAGATAGGTGGTTTGCCTCACTCTTTTCTTTACTAACTTTACTTGGCTTTCCTCTGTGTATTTCAAATTTTAATGAAGAATTTTTGCACTAGCAAACCCCTCTTGCTTCTCAGTGGCTCAAAACGGCCATTCCTGTAGTTAATGGATGGCCATGCTAATGGGCTTTAGGGTTGGGTTCCTGAAGCAACCACTGGCAGGGGTAGGGGATTACAAGAAGGAACAATGGATGTTGAGAGATGACCACAGGGCCACAGGGTTCATCACTTTGAAGTACGTTCAACTGCATTCCCTTTATGGTAGCGTAGTGGTTATGAGTTGGGCTGGTCAATGTCAGCAGTTCGAAACTACCAGCTGTTCCGCAGAAGAAAGATGAGGCTTTCTGCTCCCATAAAGATTTACAGTCTAGGAAACCCTATTCAGGGTCACTGTGAGTTGGAACCTACTTCCTGGCACACCACCCTAACCTCTTTTACACACACACACAAAACCCATGGGACATGGTGGAACTGCCCCTATTTCTGTCTGATTACCTCCTGGTAGTTTTTTAAGATGCATCTTTTGGGTCATCACTTCCTCCAGAAAGCCCTCTCTGAGCCACAGTTCCTTCTCTGAGTTCGCTGGCCTCCCTTTATCAGCACTCCTACCTCACTGTCTTAACATGGCTGCCTGTCTTCCCTCCTCCAGGGCAGGGATTGTTTTACTTTCCTATATACTCACAACCTAGCACGGGGTATAAGTGTTTGTTGAATGAGTAAGTAGGTGAGTACTTTGAGCAGAGGGCCCAGCTGGTTACAGAATAGGGAGGAAAGGAAGCTGGTCCCCAGGAAACAGCTTTCCCATGAAGGCATGTACCTGTGTTGTTACAGGTCTGAGGGGAGAAGTGGGCATTGTCAACAGCTCTGTGTATTGACCTGGAGTCTGTGCATAGGCTTCTCTTGGTGCTGTGGGGAACAGGCTGGTGTTGCCTCAGCATCAGCAGAGGCAGGGGGGGGATTGAGGAAGGTTCCAGGCTTTACTGAATTCTTAGTTCTAACGATGTCTCAGTTGTGTTCCTTTGATTTCTAGGTTAAAAAATCATCTACAAAGCAGGACAAGTTTATTTCTTTTTCTCTAATAATTAAACCTCATTTTGTCTTGCTTTGATTTGGATTGTTGCTCCAATGTGGTTTTAGGAATTGTTTTCCCTGATGATGTTTGCTGTCTGCTTCTGGTAAATGTCCTTTATCAAGTGAAGAAAGTTTCATTCTACTAAATGTACTAAAAAGATTCTTTTAAATTTAGAATTGGATGTTTAGACTTTATTGAGTGCTTCTTTAGCATCTATTGAATATTTCTCATGTCTTATATCTCTTTAATATATCTTGTGGAGATTTAATGATTAAATGATTTATATGTTTCTATTCCCTTGATTCTTGGAAGAAAGTCTATATGGTCACAATTTGTTTCTTGTTGTTTTTTAATTCATGGCCAGATTCCATTAGTTAATACTCTAGTTATTAAACATTGCTGGCTCAATAGTAGAATTCTCAGCTTTCATGCAGGAGGTCCCAATTCAATGCCTGGACAAGGCAACCCATGCACAGTTGCCACTTGTTTGTCAGCGAAGGCTTGTGTGTTCCTATAATGATGAACAGGTTGCAGACTACGACAATTAGGAAGAAAGGCTTAGTGATCTACTTCCGAAAGCTAACCCACAAAAACTCCATGGATCACAGTGGTTCAGCCTAGAGCTGATCTTGGGGATGGTGTAGAGCCCAATAGTATTTTGTTGCATTGTGTAAAGAGTCAACATGAATTGGCCAATTTGATGGTAGCTAACAATAAGCACTGGACTACAAACCACAAATTCAGTGGTTCAAACCCATGAGCTGCTCCTTGGAAAACCCTATACAGGGTTGCTATGAGTTGAAACTGACTCCATGGCACTTAACATAAACAACAACATGCAAAAACAAGATCACTGTATTAAAATTGTTGCTTCAATATTAATAAATATGATTAGCTTGTACATTTGTGAAGTAGAATTTGCCCATCTGGGCCTGAAACCATTTCAAGTGTAAGAATAGAGGGAGTGGTAAACAGATCATATTCACCTTATACTGTCTCCTGCAGTTATTTGTCTATTCAGAATTTTCTACTTCTTCTTGAGAAAATATTGATAATTATATCTTCCCCTCAAATACCCTTTTTCAAATGAAATTTATTACTGGTATCATCATTTAAAAGGAGCTCTGGTGCCAAAATATCTAAAACAAACTCTAGCAGATTTGAAGAAAGAAATAGATGAATCTACAATAATAGTGGGAGACTTTAATACACCACTCTCAAAAATGGATAGAACAACCAGAAAGAAACTTGACAAAGACACAGAAGA
>NW_006408649.1:8207560-8208994 GCF_000296735.1 Chrysochloris asiatica | reverse complement strand
TTTTTTTTTTTTCTTAAACAAATATTGTTACTATTATTTTGGACTTATTTTCTACTTCACAAATTTCTGCTTATATTTATTTGTATTTCACTTTCCTGGGTCTATTTTGTTGTAGATTTTTCTTAACTCTTTATCAACTAGTTTATTTTAGTCCATGTTATGTTTAAATAACAGTTTTGTTTTTTTTTTTTCTTTGTGTGCTGACTCTTCACACCACATACCCTTTGGTGGGCAGAGCTTTCACTGCCAAATTATTTCTATATAGTCAGTAAATTCAGCTTTAGTTTTTTCTTTAGTCCAAGAATATTTTTAAGTTGTGATGTGGGTAGGTTTTTTTTTAAATTAATATTTTGGGGTTTTGCTTAAGATTTTGTATGTGCCCTTGTATGTATGTATGTATATGCGAGAGTATTTTATGGATTCACTGTAGTATCGTTAGAGAAGGCATCCTTTATGTAACTTGATGCTTATTCAGGAAATGTTTTTAATGAAAACTTCAATCAATTGTGGAAGGTACAAATAAAAAAAAATAAATCTCTCCAAGACTTGTTTCCTAGCTCTCACCACTAAAGACTTGTTTGAAGACCATGGATTTGTCCTGGATAATCAGCTTTAGCCAGTCTCTGTATTTGTTATTAAGATCAAGTTCTACTTTTTTTAAAGAACAGGAAGGGCATCCCATACACCACAGTCCTAACCTGCCCACAAGGGTGTGTGGAGTTTGTCTCCTGCCCACCTTCCCAGTTTCCTCATTAATCATTCTCTCTTGTGCTATCCTTCAGCCATTATATACCTACTTTAGTCTCTCACTCCCTCATGCCACAGGGTTGTTGCACATGCTCTGATAAAAATATTCTTCTCTCTCCTTTTGGCTCACCTAACTTACATCCTTTAGATTTCAGCTTCCTTCCCTGACCTGCCTATCTAGGTCAAATTCCCCTAAATCTACACTTTCATGAGTATTGAGCTATACATCTCTCTTCTGACACTCATTACATTTTCCATTTTCTTTATTCAAATGATTAATATGTTTCCTTTGCTAGACTGTTAACTCATTGAGAACAAGGACCAGGTTTTTGCTCGCTATCAAATCTCCAGAATGGTACAATGCCTGAAACATATAGGTACTCAATAAATATGCATTGGATAATGAATGAATTGGTCCCTCATTATGAAATATGACATTTTAGCTTCTCCCAGTTGCTGTGGAGTCAACTAAATTCATGACAACTGTGCTCCACAGGGTTTTCAATGGCTAATTTTTTTTGGAAATAGATCGCCAGGTCTTTCTTCCAAAGTGCCCCTGAATAATAAAAAAAACCCCACTCTCTACCATCGAGTCAGCAGTCCATCATGTAACCCAGTACACCACCAGGCTCCTTGTGAGGCTCCTGTTGTTATTGTCAGACGCTGTCGAGTCTGTTCTGACTTACA
>NW_006408649.1:8199524-8207135 GCF_000296735.1 Chrysochloris asiatica | reverse complement strand
TGCATGTGATGCTATGGAAAATATCATGGCTTTGGTCAGGCACATACCTTAGGCCACCTTATTCTTCAAAATGGTGTATTTGCTCTTGAACACGTTAAAGAGTTCTTTAGCTGCAGATTTGCCTAATGTAGTATATCATTTGATTTCTTGACTGCTCTTCCATGAGTCTAATTGTTGATCCAAGCAAAATGAAGTATATGACAACTTCATTTCTTTTCCCATTAGGTGAGCTCAAACCTCCAATCTTCTGATCAGCAGCCAAGTGGATTAACTATTTTCACCACCTGGGGACTTATTTTAACTTACATTAATAAAACATTCCCACACTTCTAGGCTCTTCCAGTCACATTTATACTTTGGAGTCTTGGTGTGGCACTGTAGGATAAGCACTGGACTGCTAACGGCAAGGTCAGTGATTCAAACCAACCAGCCACTCCTTGGAAACGTTATAAAGGGTCGCTATGAGTTGGAACTGATTCAATGGCACTTAACTATGACAACAACATAGTAATCCTTATAGCTTTACAGATCATGCTTAAATTTCTGTATCTCAACTCAGACACTGTAAGTCAGTATATCTCTCAATACTCACTATGTAAGAGTGAGATGGGTGGTAGTAGTTGTGTGTTTCCTGGGGAGTGGCTGGTAGATTTCAACTGCTGACCTTAGCAGCCCAACTTGCAACACATTACACTACCAGAGTTCCTTATGTAACAGTGAGATTGTTGTTGTTGTTGTTAAGTGCCATCGAGTCGGTACTGACTCACAGAGACCCTATGCACAACAGAACAAAACACTGCCCAGTCCTGGGCCAACCTCACAATTTTTGCCACGCTTTAGTCCATTAATGCTGCCACTTTGCCAATCCATCTCGTTGGCAGTTTTCCTCTTTTTATATGACCCTCCACTTTACCAAACATGATACCCTTCTCCACTGACTGGTTCCTCCTGACAATATGTCTGAAGTATGAGAGATGAAATTTGGCCATTCTGGTGTCCAAGGAGCACTCTGGCTGCACTTCCTTCAAAATGGATCTATTGGTTCTTTTGGCAGCTCATGGCACTTTCAATATTCTTCTCCAACACCATAACTCGAAAGCATCAATTCTTCTATGGTCTTCCTCATTCACTGTCCAGCTTTCACCATGGCTTGGGTCAGGTGAACATTAGTCTTCAAGCTGACAGCTTTTCTCTTCACCACTTTAAAAAGGTCTTCTGCAGCAGATTTGCCTAATGCAATACGTCATTTGATTTCTTGACTGCTGCTTCCATGAGTGTTGATGGCTGATCCAACAAGAATGAAGTCCTTGACAACTTCAATCTTTTCTGCATTGATAACATGTTGTTTACTGGTCCAGGGGTGAGGATTTTTGTTTTCTTTTACATTGAGATGCAATCCACACCAAAGGCTGTGCTCTTTGATCATCATCAGTAAATGTTTTAAGTCTTCTTCACTTTCAGCAAGCAAGGTTGTATCATCTGCATATCGCAGGTGGTTAGAGTCTTCCTCTAATCCTGATGCCACGTTTTTCTTCATAGCACCCAGCTTCTCTGATTATTTGCTCAGCATACAGGTTGGTGAAAGAGTACAACCCTGTCGCACCCCTTTCTGAATTTTAAACCATTCAGTGTTCCCATGTTCTGTTTGAACAACTGCCTCTTGGTCCATGTCCGGATTCCTCATGAGCACAATTAAATGTTCAGGAATACGCTTACTTTGCAATGTCGTCCATAGCTTGTCATGATCTACACAATCAAAAGCCTTTGCATACTCAATAAAGCACAGGTAAACATCTTTCTGATATTCTCTGCTTTCAGCCAAGATCCATTGGACATCAGCAATGATATCCCTCATTCTATGTCCTCTTCTGAATCCAGCTTGAACCTCTGGAAGTTCTCTGTCAATGTATGCTTGCAGCCATTTCTGTATTACCTTTAGTAAAACTTTACTTGCATGTGATATCCAAGAGATTGTCCAATGATTTCCTCATTCCATTGGGTCATCTCTCTTTGGAATGTGCACAAATACAGATCTCTTCCACTCAGTTGGCCAGATAGTTGTTTTCTAAATTTCTTGGCATAGATGAGTGAGTGCCTCCAGGACCGCCCTACTTTCTTGAATGATTTCAATTTTTATTCCATCAATTCCTGGTGCCTTGTTCTTTGCCCAGTGTATTTTGGACTTCTTCCTTCAGTATCATTGGCTCTTGATCATATACTACCTCTTGAAATGGTTGAACATCAACCATTTCCTTTTGGTACAGTGTCTCTGTGTATTTCTTCCATCTTCTCTTGATGTTTTCTGCATCATTCAATAATTTGCCTAGAGAACTCCTCAGTGACAAAAGTTGAGGCTTGAATTTTTTCTTCAGTTCCCCCAGCTTGAGAAATGCTGAGCGTGTTGTTCTTTTTTGGTTTTCTGACTCCAGATTTTTGCATGTATTGTAATATTTGTCTTCTCAAATTGGCCTTTCAAAATATTCTATTCAACTCTTTTACTTCCTCATTTTTTCCATTTTCTTTAGCATCTCTACATTGGAGAGCAAGTTTCAGTGCCTCTTCTGACATCCATTTTGATTTTTTCCTTCTTTCTTTTCTTCTTAATGACTTTTTGCTTTCTTCCTATATGATGTTCTTGATGTCATCCCACAACTCTTCCGGTCTTCGTTCTTTAGAGTTTAATATATCAAATCTCTTCTTCAGATGATCTCTAAATTTAGCTGCAATATATTCAAGGTTATATTTTGGCTCTTGTGGACTTATTTTCATTTTCTTCAGCTTCAGTTTGAATTTGCATATGAGCAATTGATGGTCTCTGTTCCACAATTTGCCCTGGCCTTGTTTTGACTGATGGTATTAGGTTTCATTTATTTCCCCATGCTTTTTCTCCTCTCCTCAATCTGCCCACTGACTGGCCCCCATACATTTAATTCCTATGAAGTTTTAAAGTGTTTATACTTTATTCTATAACTGTAATTATTTCTGTGCTTTGACAATTAATGGATTCCAACCAAATTTAAATCATTTCAATGTTATGATTTAGTAACTATTCTTCATTGAAAATGTAGAGAAGGCAGAAACTGTTGCCTCTAGGTGAAGAGGCAGCATATAAGCTTGAAGAATAGCTTGTTTTGATCTGCCTTCTTATCACTATTGATAAGATCATTATTATTGATAAGATCATTATTGTTGTTGTTGTTAAGTGCCTTCAAGTTGGTTCTGACTCATAGCTACCATGTATAGGAGGGACTGGTGGGTTTGAACCATAGACCTTGAGGTTAGCAGTCCCATGTTTATCCTACAGCACAACACCAGGACTCAGTGCTTGCTAAAGTTGTGTTTTGTTTTTCCTTTTGGAGACATTCCATTCAGAACCTTCTACTGTCCTGATTGACTTTGTACCATTTCTCCTGAGGTCTAAAGCAGTTAGAGTCTCATTGCATTATTACCCACTCTTCCCGCCCCCACTCCCAAACCCCTGTCATTGCATCCCAGGTTTGGTTTCTTGGTAACTACACCATCTTCTTTCTTGGATTTTATTTTTATTTGACTGAAAGGTATATGTCTAAGTGTATCTTTCAGGATTAATTTGTGGATGATAAACTTTACAGATCTGTGCGTGTTTGAATACATCTTCATACTGCCCTCACATGGAACTGATAGTTTGACAATGTTTTCCAAGCTAATTTTAATTGTTGTTCCTTTGCAGGCCGTTTGATTTTTCACTCTGGAGCCTTTTAGAACTTCTCTATATACTCAAAATTCTGAAATTCACTCAAAGCATGAAAGTTTACAAGCTGCCAAGTTTCACCTAAACATTATACATTTTTTAAAACTTCTTTCATTCCACACTTGGTAGAATCTTTCAATTTGAAGTCTCAAGGAAATCTGCTTCTGTTATTAGTTTATTTTTGTCCTCCATTTTTTTTTTTCTGTTCTTTCCTCTAAGAATTTGTATTGTGACTTAGGGCATTGACCCTACACGTGTATTCATACTCACTTTTCTATTGTGTAGGTTGTTGATTTTTGTCTTTCTAATCTGATGTGGGACGAGTCGCTGGAGAAGGATATCATGTTTGGTAAGGTGAAGGGTCAGAGAAAAAGAGGAAGACCCTCAATGAGATGGATTGGCCAGGTGGTAGCATCGATGGACTTAAGCGTGGCAACAGTAGTGAGATTGGCCCAGGATCGGGCAGTTTTTTGTTCTGCTGTGCATAAGGTCGCTATGGGTTGGTATCGACTCGATGGCACCTAACAACAATAACAATCTGGTGTGGTGCTGTGGGTTAATGTGTTAGACTTCGAAGTTGGTTTGAACCACAAGGTAGGCAGTTCAAGCTCATCAGTTGCTTCTTGGAAACCCTATATAGGGTCACTATGAGCCAGAACCAAGTTGATGACACTAAGCAACAACAACAACCGTCTATGTTTGGACTCCTAGTGTGGCTCTGTAACTACAGGTCAGAGGTTCAAACCCACCAGCTGCTCCTTGGAAATCCTATACAGGGTTGCTATGAGCAGTAACCAACTCCAAGATGCTTTAAAACAACAATAAGAAAGGGGCAGTGGGGACCAAGTTTTAGTACTCATTGCATTCCAGTATCTGTCTCTGTAACAGAATAGTTGTTGAGTAAAAGAATGCAGTGAGATAGTGCATGCTAAATGTTTTGTCCATTATAAAATGCTCAATAAATCTAAACTATTTGTATTTACAAGATGGAAAGAGGGTGGTGATAGTTAATCCAATGTGATGAACTGTTAACGGTGGAATCTCAGACAGAGTTAATTTGAAGGAAGACAGCTTCTTAGGGCTCCTGGTTTACACTGTGTAGGAGCCGATGCATGGACAAGAGCTGGTTTGAACACGCTGCCACACTCACCAAGAGATGGTCTCACACTGGTCACACAGGGCATAGGATATGTCAATTCTGGGCTACTTATAACTGGATCCCTAGCTCTGCTTGTCCTCAAACCCAGAAGCCGGTCCCAAGGAATCACATGGGGCAATGAACCTTACAGATGGAGGAGGCCAACAACAAGGCACTTCTAAAAGCAGTAAGCCCCTCCCAGTTGTCCTCGAAGAATTCCCTCCATCTTGATCCTCCCTGTACCCTCAGAGTCCTGGTGTGGTGCTGTAGGATAAGTGCTGGACTTCTAACCACAGGTCGGCAGTTCAAACCCACCAGATGCTCCTCAGAAACCCTATGTTGTTGTTGGTGGTAGTTTGCCATAGAGTCAGTTCCAACTCATAATGACCGTGTACAAGGTTTCCAAGGCTATAAATCTGTCTGGGAGCAGAAAGCCTCATCTTTCTCTTGTAGAACAGCTGGTAGTTATGGACTGCTGATCTTGAGGTTAACAGCCCAATTAATAATCACCACGCTACCAGAAACCCTATACAGGGTGATTATGAGTTGGAACCAACTTTGGCAGCACTTAGTAGCAACAACTATCTATATTTGAAGAAGGTTTTCCTGGTCTTATCTTCTTTATTATAAATTGCATGTCCAACAATGTCCATTTGATAATTCATCTAATTGTCTGGTTTGGGGAGTTATCATTTTAATTTCCAAGAAATATTTTTTTTCTGATTGTTCCTCTTAGATACAAGCTCACAGACCCTTCCTGTTCTTCTGTGCAGAATTCCAGCAGGCAGTATTGACTTTGTGGAGCCTGAACCAGGGTGGGGAGTTTGGGGGAGGAGGGAGCCTAAGGTGAGTGATGTATTATGGCTGGAAGGGGGAGAGCTTTGGGCCCAGAGAAACCACAGCCCAAATTCCATCTCTGGTCTTTAGCAGCACATTATCTGCACTCTCAACTCTGAACTTTGCCATTTGTTGTTGCTGGGTCCTGTCAAGTCAGTTCCGACTCAGAGACACTCCATTTGGCAGAGTAGAATGATAATGAATGATTCCTACCTCGCAGGTTGGGCTGAGGATGAAACAGGAGGCTGTGGGCCCAGCTCCTACACTGGCCTCTGGGTGTGCACTGTGATTTTGAATGAGTCTCTCTCAATTAATCCAGCACAAAGCCCGACATTGTACACCCACCCTTTCATCACTGTGGCAAATTGCCTTTTTTGATTCTTCACTCCAGAGCTGTCTTTCTTTTTGACTATATATGTATCTATGTATGTATTTTAGTAATTTCTGGGCAGCTTCTCATGCATATTCAAACCCAGGCAGTTCAGATTCTGGTAACGATTCAAATGTTTGTTGCACAATGTAATTGATCTTAATATAGCCATGATTACCAAAGGATGCGATTCTGGGCAGGCCTCCTCACCCCCCACAACCTGTTTGGGCAAAAGAAGATCAACAAATCTGATATACTTCCTCGTCAGGCCTAATTGAGAGTTAGTTGGCAGGGCTTGAGAAACCCATTTTGCCCCCCACCCCCGCCCCATGCTTAGCGCGCGCATGCACGCACGCACACACACCACTGTCTGCTTCTTTTTAAATCATCATTTTTGTAGAATGCCTGAAGTCAAGAGGGGAAACTTGGAGAGGCTGTGCACATCTAAGATTCTGGCAGCAAAATGTCCTTCCATGTATGGCCGGCACAGCAAGGCCTGTTCCAGCCAACACCACACACACACAGAGGTCTAGTGCAACTGTCTCCTCAGAACCTGATGTCACCCAGAGATGCGACATGATGGTGGCCACCATGGGCTATGGGGTAAATGTGGGAGGAATAGAAGTGGCTTTGGACCACCCAGTTCTGTGATCTCAGCTATGGGAGTCTGGGGGATTCACCTAACTTGTGAACCTCAGATACTTCTAGTCATATGGAGGCCAGCTTGTCCAACCACAGTATGCAGCATGCAGTGCCGTTGTAGGGATGCCGTTCTGTGTTGAATGTAGAGTGCTCAGCAGTGGCCCTGGCATGTAGATCCTCAATAACTGGCCTTCCCTGGGGAAAATGACTCATTCTGAGATGGGTGGCTCCTCCAACAGTGGTCATGGGGTAGAACCAAGAGGTGGGGTCACCTTAGGACACAAGATACAACAGTGGGGATGCTTTGGGTTAGACACTATGCTCTGACGGTTCAGGGAGGATCAGGGTGGAGGGAACCCTTTAAGGAGCAATAGGAGGGTTGTACTGCTTTTAGAAGTGCCCTGTTGTTGGGACCCTCCATGTGTAAGTTTCGTTGCCCCATGTGATTCCTCACTATGGGCTTCTGGGTTTGAGGACAAGCAGAGCTAGGGGCCCAGTTATAAGTAGCCCACAGCCAACATATCCAGTGCCCTGTCTGACCAGTGTGAGACCAGCTTTTGGTGAGTGTGGCAACATGCTCAGACCTGCATTTGTCCATGCATTGGCTCCTACACAGTGTGGACCAGAAGCCCTAGGAAACTGCCTTCCTTTAAATTAACTTTGTCTGAGATTCCATTATTCATTGTTAACTACTTTGAATTAACCATCACCACCCAAAAGGTCAAAATGGATGTCAGAAGAGACACTGAAACTTGTTCTCCAGTGTAGAGATGCTAAAACAAATAGAAGAAATGAAGAGGTACAAGAGCTGAACAGAAAATTTCAAAGATCAGCTTGAGAAGATAAAGATAAATATAACAAAATGTGCAAAGATCTAGAGTCAGAAACCCAAAA
>NW_006408649.1:8195841-8198349 GCF_000296735.1 Chrysochloris asiatica | reverse complement strand
TTATTACATTAGGCAAATCTGCTGCACAAGACCTTTTTAAAGCGTTGAAGAGCAAAGATGTCAGCTTGAGGACTAAGGTGCGTCTGATCCAAACTATGGTATTTTCAATAACCTCATATGCATGCAAAAGCTGGACAGTGAATAAGGAAGACTGTAGAAGAATTGATGCTTTTGAGTTATGGTGTTGGAGGTGAATGTTGAAAGTGCCATGGGCAGCCAAAAGAACCAATAGATCCTTTTTGGAAGAAGTGCAGCCAGAGTGCTCAGGCCAGCATGGCCAAACTTCGTCTCTCATACTTCACACATATTGTCAGGAGGGACCAGTAGCTGGAGAAGGATCTCATGTTTAGTAAGGTGGAGGGTCAGAGAAAAAGAGGATGACCCCCAGCAAGATGGATTGGCCAAGTGGCAGCATCAATGGACTCAAGCATGGCAACAGTAGTGAGGTTGGCCCAGGATCCGGCAGTGTTTCGTTCTGATTTGGTACCAACTCTGATGGTTCTGATGGTACCTAACAACAACAACAACAACCCTTTTTCCATCTTTTAGATGCGAATTGCTTATATTTGTCAAGCATTTTATAATGGACAAAGCATTTCACATGCACTATCTCACTCTTTTCGTTTACTAAACAGCGATTCTGTTACAGGCACTGTGCTGATACTGGCATGCAAGGAGTACTAATATTTGACCCTCACTGCCACTTTCTCACCTCCCCAGCAGGCACTAAAATAGGGGCAAACTAGCTCTGAACAATTTTCACCACCATCTTGTAGAAATATGTGAAAAGTGGGCCCTTAGAGATAAATTGGCATGCTAAATAGGCACCATCATCTCATTTTACAGATGAAGAAACATATTCAGAGACATTATGCACCTGCCCCATGTTCCTCCATCAAGCACCATCTGAGAGCAGAGCTCTGTCTCAACTTTCCCAATCCACCTGTTGCTTCCTGAGTGGCCTTCATGGGAGCAGAACGGCTGGGCCCTGGTCACCAAAGACAATTTTTCTAGAGATTGAGCTCATTCCAATTTGGGGATGATGCATAGGGCAGGTGCCTTGCCTGGTTCCTCTGCATGATTCTCCCATGTCTGGACCTAGGTTCGTTTTGCATGTATTTCCCTTCCAAATGAAGTCTAAAGTGGACAAAATGCTCTTTCCAGGGCTGGCATGCTGGGGTCAGGGTTGCTGAAGACTGAGTTTCAAGCCTGACTGTTCTTCCCAAATTCCAAATGAGGCTGTCTACCAAGTGGAGGGGAGGAGGCCTCTGGGAAAGACAGGCTGGGGAGGCTTCTTGTGAGGGCTGCAATTCTTATTAGGAGTTGGCCTGGGGAAACTGTGGCAACATCTGACACGACAGCATCCAGAAAGTTCTGGCTCCAGGCAGCCTGTCCTGAGGCTCAGGCCTTGGCCTTCAGCCACCAGATAGCTCCAAGGCTGGGGTCAGTCAGCAGAGCAGCTGTGAATGTGCATATACAAGTGTGACTGTAAATGTGTGCACATGTAACTGTGTGTGTGTGAAGTGAGAAAGCAAGGAGGCAAGGGCAGGGCAGGAGAGGAGAGGACAAGGCAGGAAGGCCACATAACACTACATTTTTTCCAGCTTGCAGCCTCTGAACATTTACTAGAAGGACCAGGATTCTGTTACTTTTTCACAGGGTTTCCTTTGAGCACTTGTTTTGTCTGCTCCCCCACATACATGCATTCTGCATTTCAGTTCTTTGATCCCATCTCTGTGCTGCTTCAAAAAAAAAAAAAAAAAATAAGTGTTGAGTCTATTACAACTCATGAACTCATGGTAACTCTGTGGGTGTCAGAGTAGAACTGTGCTCCATAAGAGTTTCAATGGCTGGTATTTTGGAATTAGATTGCCAGTCCTTTCTTCTAAAGTGCCGCTGGATGGAACTGAAACTCCAGCCTTTTAGCAGCTGAGTATATCAACTGTTTGCACCACCAAGAAACCCTACTGCTACCCCAAGAGATCCACAAATACTCCTCTCCATGTCCATGTCTTCATTTGAAAATGATGTGGCTGTTCTTCTATAAACTCAGAATGCCTCTGACTCTAACCTACCATTGTATCACTAGGCAGGAAGAAGTGTCATTTAGTTGGGCTTCTTTAAAAATGGGCAAAAGTCCTGGGTCTCTTCCAGAGTCAAGAAGGTACCTGGAGTCTTGGGTCCACATTAGTTACCCATGAGACACCCATCCATTTTCCCATCCCTCGTTGTCCCCAGCTAGTACCTCTGGGCAAGTTGGAGTGTTCTGGGACCAGGCAACAGTGTGAGTCCCTATTTACTGGGGAACCTTGTTTTCCATGGAGAAATCACCATAGAAGTCCCCACCCCACAGCATGGGGGGACTACACCTGTTACAGCGTCTGTCATGGCTGCTGGGATCAGCGTCCATTCTGATCTGTGTCTGGAAACAGCATTTTCCCTCTGGAGACATAAGGCTCCTGACAGGAAGCCTGAAAGGCTGTTCAATATAAGGAGAAGCTGACAGTG
>NW_006408649.1:8182614-8192971 GCF_000296735.1 Chrysochloris asiatica | reverse complement strand
TCCCTAGGACCATCAAGGGAAAAGAGCAGAGAGTGGGACCCTACCCAGAGAAGCAGTGATGCCTGAAATGGAGCCAGAGATGATGACATGGAGCAATGGAGCAGCTGGAGACTTTAGATCCAGAGAGGGATAGCGACAGTGTGCTGAAGACCTGGGGGCCACAGGGGAAGGATTGCATGGAGGGGATTGTAACCATGGCAATGAGATGATATACGATAGAATGAATGTAAAACCAATGTTTTCCCATGTAAACTATCACATAATTCACAATAAAACATTAAAAATAATAATAATAAGGAGAAGCTGGCTGGAGCTCTGGGGTTACATCAGCTGCTCCAAGATCAGCTGCAGCAGCTACTAGCTGTGTGAGCTGGGGAGAAATACCCAACATCTCTAAGCCTAAATGTCCTTTTCTATAAGATGAAGATGCTGACACTTACCTTCAGTGTAAGACTGTATAGGATGGTCCTGAGGATTAACTAAGATACTATAAGTAAAGCATGCACAGTGCCTGGCCCATGGTAAGGACTCAATAAAGTGAGCTGTAAAAGTCTTATTATGACTACTAGTATAATGCATATTCCAGAACATTTAATTGTGCTCATGAGGCAGCTGTACATAGATCAAGAGGTAGTTGGTTGGACAGGACAAGGAAATACTGAGTTATTTAAAATCTGGAAAGATGTGCCAAAGTTGTATCCTTTCACCATAATTGTTCAATCTGTATGCTGAGCAAATAATCTGAGAAAGTGAATTGCTTGCTGGAATCGAAGATAACTTGAAATACTAGTTTATGAAGATCAAAGATCACAGCGTTCAGTATGGATTGCACCTTAATGTAAAGAAAATGAAAATCTTCATAATTGGACCAATAAATAACATCATGATACATGGAGAAAAGATTGAAGTTGTTTAAGACTTCATTTTGCTTGGATCCACAATGAAAACTCATGGAAGCTGCAGTCAAGAAATCAAACAATACATTGCATTGGGAAAATCTGCACTAGACCTCCTTAAAGTGTTGACGAGCAAAGATGTTAGTTTGAAAACTAAAGTGACCCTGACCCAACTCATGGTATTTTTTATTGTGAATTGAGTGACAGTTTACATGGGAGAACATCAGCTTTACATTCATCCTATAGTATTTCCTTTCATTGCAATGATTACAATCCCCTCCATGCATCATCATTCAACAGCCTTTGGTTCCATTTCCTTTGTTTTTTTGTTTTGTTTTGTTTTTTGGATGTACACCGAAGCACTCAGGAATTTATAACCATTCAAACAACTAAAAGGTACACACCGCAAGCCTGACCCCCAGCCATCAGCACACAGCTTCTCTCCTTCCCTGACACCAGAGTCCCCAGCTGATCCATCTTTCCATGTCATCGTCTCCACCTCCATCTCTGGCATCACTGTTTCTCTGGATAGGGTCCTGCACTCCGCTCTTCTCCCCTGATGGTCCCAGGGTCCTTGGCTCCTAGACTGCAAGATCAACCACTCCCCTCCTTTTGTTACAAAACTTCTACCTTTACCTTTCCAACACTCACAGTCAGTCCTGATAGCAATCATTCACTATTGAACCACAAGAGTCTTATCCCCATCTCCTTTCACCAGCCCCATCCAGACAGGTTGGAAACCACTCAGTGGAGATTCTGCCTTCCCCTACACCCCTAAAACTAGGCTCCCTCTTGAAAGTTTGTAAGCCAGTCACTTCTTACCTTTGTAGTCCCCACATTTTGAGTAGCCAATGTCTAAGTTGCCCATCCCTGTCAACCCTGTGTACCGAGGGGGGTGGTGGAATGATCCTCGCTGTAAAGATTCGTTCCCTCTTTTGAGCTACTAATTCTATAAGTATAGGTCAAATTGTAGTGGATTACTCTTTTTCCCCTCTTCTTTCTTCCTCTAGTCAAGTTCTAACCATCCAGCCATGTCAAGTGGGTACCATCTGCAAGTATGGGTGTTCTTGTGCATCTCCCCCCACTTCACATCAGCTGGATGCTTCACTCTCCACTCCAGTCCTCTGTGGCCATGTCCCTGTCTCTGGACCCAGGAGTTTCCATTTCTTGCCATACTGCTGGCCAACCAGGTCTCAACCCAGGTTTTCTTAAGCTTTTACAATAATGGTCTTATGCAGTATTTCTCTTTTGTGACTGACTAATTTCACTCAGCATAATGTCCTCAAGGTTCATCCATGTTATGTGGTGACCCAAGCCATGGTATTTTCAATAGCCTCATATGCACGTGAACATTGAACAATGAATAAGGAAGATCATTGAAGAACTGATGAATTTGAATTATGGTATTGGAGAAGAATATTGACAGTACCATGAACTGCCAGAAGAACAAACAAATCTTTCTTGGAAGAAGTACAATCAGAATGCTCCTTAGAAGCCAGGATGATGAGACTTCATCTCTGATGCTTTGCACATGTTGCTAGGAGGCACCAGTCCTTGGAAAAGGACATCATTCTTGGAAAAGTGGAGGATCAGCTAAAAAGAGGAAGAGCCCTAGTGAGATAGATTGACACAGTGGCAGCAACAATGGACTCAAAATATAATCATTGTGAGGCAGATGCAGGACCAGGAAGTGTTTAGTTCTTTTGTTTATAGGGTCACTATGAGTTAGAACTGACTAGGTGACAATCAGCAAATGACAACAGTTGTTGTTGTTGTTGTTGTTGTTAGGTGTCATCGAGTCAGTACTGACTTCTAGTGATCCTATGCACAACAGAATGAAACACTGCCTTGTCCTGTTGTATTTTGACACAAACCAGATGCTCAGTAGTATTTCTGGAATGAAGGAAGCTGCCATGAGGACTGGAGTGAAGATGACTGCTGTGGGGGAGACAGGGTCAGAAATGAGAGGTAAACCCTGCAGTCTCAGTAGTAGGGGGCTCCATGCACACATTGAGTGCCTTGTTACCCAGATTTAAGCACCGTGGTATAATGTACTGGACAAAAAGGTCGGTTTGCACCACAAGGCTGGTGGTTCAAATTCACTAGCCACTCCTCAGAAATCCTATACAGGGTCATTGTGAGTCAGAACTGACTCAACAACACTTAACAACAACAAAGTGGTCATAATCAAAACAGCAAATGCTGGGCCCAAGGCCTGAGACATGGCTCATGCTTCACTTTGACTAGACGATTCCAGGGCCTGAATTCTCCCAGAGGCTGATATTCTCCAACCTGGCCTGAGGATTTGCATTCAGTGGTGAAACTATACTCAGGCAGATGCAAATCCTTGGGAAAGATGCTTTTGCACTTGGATAGCAAGACTTTTACTTCCAAACACTTCCAAGTGCTTACTTCCAAACACTCCAAGAGAACAAACAACTAACAAAAAGAAAGGCATTTGGTGCCTCCTGCAATCCTGTCCTCCTGCTCTGGGAAAGAAGCTGACTGGCAAAGTGATCCTCAACACACAGAAGGGCACTGTCTCCCTACTATCTGCAAAGAAAAGTCCACAGCCTTTCCTGGCCCTCAGAGTCTTCATAATATGGCCCCTACTTCCACCCCTTGCCTGCCTGCTGATCATCTCCTCTTCCTCAATCCAGCATCAGCTGCATCCCCTGCTCCCCACCCTGACATCTAGTCCCGGTCCTGTGGCTCCTTCACTTTATAAAAGCCCTACTAGGTCTTCCTTAGGGCTCATGTGTTCCCTGGCATCGACTTCTCCAGGATGGTCATAGCACTCCAGTCTGGATTAGCAATGTCCATCCATGCTTGTGCGCACTGTTTGGGGGCTGAAACTGTGCTCTGGTGATGTTTCTAAAGGGGCAGCTTATTAGCTCAGGGTTCTCACACCTGAGCTAGTATCAGAATTCCCTGGAGGACTCCATTAGACACAGGTGGCTGGGCCCCATCCCAGAGTTTTTGTTTCGGTAGGTTGCTGGTAGACCTACAATTTGCATTTCAAGCAATTTTTGTGATGATGTAGAGGCAGCCGATTCTGGCCAATACACATTAAGCACCACTGGCTCAGAGACGGGAGGCCTGGCCCAGAGTCAGGAGTGCAGTGTTCCAGACCACACCCAACTGGTGAGAACTGGGGGCACCTGTCAGTTCATCTATGCTGTGAATTCAGCAGCTCACACTGGAACTAGCTCTAGGCTCTGTTCAGGTTAATATTCAGTAAACACTGACTTAAATAACTGAACTCAGAGACCAGCGCAGTAGTTTACATGGCCTGGTACCGTCCTTTTGAGAGGAGAGCGCGTCCTAGGAGGGCTGGCCAATTTTCCACTCCAGGCTTCTGGTCCACTTTTTCCCAGGGGGGAGACTCAGACGTGGAGGTGGGGCCAGGCCTCAGGACTGTCCAAAGACCAGAACTGGGGACATAAACCTGCCTGACCCCAAAGCAGGACAAAGGTCTCAGGCAGATAAGGCGGAACAGGAACACTTTAGAAGCTCTGGGTAGTACCTACACCTAAAACACATTCCTCCTTTGGGGCCAGAAACACAGACGTTAATTCTTCAATGAGAAACATTGCTTAAAATGCAAGTCAGTCCACTTTTCATATATCACCTACTTATCACCTACCACTAGTTAGTTACTGCCTCCTGCCCCAGTCCTTGCCAATCTCTACATCATGCAAATGGCCAGAATCACCACCATAAGGTATAGTTCTGTGATGCCCCAAACTTTAAACCATTCCCCGTTGCTTATAGAATAAAGTCCAAATCCCTTAGGTTGACATTTACAGCCCTCCATGGTAAGGTTCCGCTCACCTCCTAGTTTCTCCTTCACACCCTGTCTTAGCTTCCTCATGCTGCTGTAACACAAATACCATAAGTGGGAACCTTTGAAGAACAGATCTTTATTTTCTCACTGTTCTGGAGACTGAAAGTCCAAATCAGGGTCTCACGGAATTGGTGCCTTCTGTGAACTTCCCTCCTGGTTTCTGATACTTGCCAGCAATCCTGGCCTTGTAGTGATGTGGGATCTTGATATGATGATGAATCTTGAATATGCCATCTGGGCCTCACAGTGTCTAATCTGCTTTTGTTTTTAGAATGCAGACGTGATTAGGTCTAAGATCTACTTTACACTGACATGAGTTCAACTGATCAAGTAATAGTCAAGTGATTGCACTACATCAGAGTGCATTATGGGAAGTATTCTGCTCTGCCCTAGGAGCTAAGGAGTCTTGGTGGTGCAATGGTTAAGTGCTCAACTGCTAATTGTAAGATTGAGGTTTGAACCCACCAGTCACTCTGTGGACCTGGCAATCTGCTCCTATGGGGCAGTTCTACTCTGTCTTATAGAGTAGCTTTGAGTAGGAATCTATTTGATTTCTACACAGTGCAACAACTAGATCATATGTCACAACAGCATAAGACCAGCATTTCAATACAATGTTTGTGGGTGATACAGTAGAATCTATAACACCCCTACCATGAAGGCTGTGGTGAGCTGTTTAATATTCTATCAGGTTCTAGCATCAAGTCTTTGCTTAGAGGGCCTTCCTCCACCTCCACCTTCCTCCACTGCTCCTGGTGTCTCATCAGGCCCAGGGGCTGGCTGCAGCTTCCTGCGGTCAGTACCTTTCAGCCTGGCCATTCCTTGCTGTGCTCAGCACCCAGGTCCAGACTCTCCTTCTGGCCACAGCTGGTTGGTGCTAGTGGGGACATCACTTGGGGTTTGGGCAGGAAACTGATAGCACATGCAAACTGAGTAATTTGAAGAAAGCTTGAGGAAAAAAAGAATTTGCAAAGGTGTGGGCAGAAAGCTGGGAAGCCACAGGGTAGTACAAGGACCCTTGAGTTCATGACATTCTTACCTCTGTGTAGGGACAAGGAAGGTCCAGAGAGGACTGCCTGGCAAGAGTTGTGACCTCTAGACCAGGGACAGAGCCAGTCCATGAAGAACAAATACCCATTTAGGAGAATAAATATTCTTCCACTGACCTGCCAGTGCTAAAGTCAACCAGAAGCCAGAGGTTATCCACTAAGTCATGAGTTCAAGTCTACGTCTGGACTCCAGTCAATGAGGAACGGAAGGGCACAGGTGAATCTGGCTACCTGATCTGCTCTTTTTATTTCTCAGAAATGTTTAAGTGAGCCTAGGTCTAGTAAAGGACATTCCTCTCAGATGGGCTAGCTTCATCCAATACCCCACAGGCTGTCCACTCCCACTGGGAACTTGTGCATGAAGCCTTGCCCTCTACTCTCACTGATATCCTCAACCATGTGGCATTGTAGGACAAAGCACTGGACTGCAAGGCAAGTTTGTACCACAAGGTTAGCAGCTCAAACTTACTAGCCACTCCTCAGAAACACTATGCAGGCTCACTATGAGTCAGAACTGACTCAACATAACAGTGTGACCCATCTGACTCAGATCATTTCATGCTCTTGTACCCCTCCATTCATATCATTCTCCCCCAAATTCTCTAATATGCTAAATTCTTTCTTGTGGCCAGATAACGCTGTTTCTTTCCCACCCAATATGTCAAAACCCCTCCAGTGAATAGCTCTACATCCTTGGGCAGGAAAAATCTCTTTCTGTCTTTGAGATCCCAAATCACTTTCTACATCTCCTAATTTTAACTCTTGCCACGGTTAACTGTAAACATTTATTTGTCCTGACTACTTTTCAAGGGCAGGAATGAGGTAAGGTTCAGCTGCATACCTAAGAGCCTGGCCTGATACTTGGCACATAACAGACACTAAAAGAAGAATGTCTACATGAGTGAATGAGATGATTAGAAAATGTATGAACACTTAAGTGACCATGTGAGTGAGCCCAGGAGTGGACATGAGTAAGTTACTGTGTGAGTGAGGACATGAGTGAATGAATGAACTCATCAGCAGATGAATAAACAAAGGCCAAACACATTCATTGAGGAGAGCAGCAGAAAGAACAAAGGAAGCCAAAAAGCCTCAAGAGCAGGGAGGTAAGTCTGTGGCAGTTCCATGTATAACATTCAAAATATTCCAAAGCCTTGTACCTTGTCCCACATTTCAAGTGTGACTCACAGGATAAACTAAAACAGGCATGCATCATTGTGAGTTGTAGAGCGGGCTCCAGCTCTGGCCACTGGAGAACCATGGCAACTGTATCCCTTCTCTTCTGGGGCTCAGAGAAGCAGACTTCAGGATAATTCTCCTAACGGGACCACATGTATGGAGAAGTGAGGGTGAGGGGCAGGGACTGGGGCATTCTTTCTGAAATGTGGTGCCTGGGATGTGGCCTTCCTCTCACTGTTGCCCTTTTTCATCAGTCTCTCCCAAGTCTTCTAAAAATATATACTCAGTCGTATGACCTCAGGTGCATCTGTTGAGCTTTCTGAGCCTCAGGTTGTTTTGTGATAAAATAGAGACGATGCATTTACATCGTAGTGACACAGTGAAGTGAACACATGCAGAATGCAGGTTTCATTTTTTGCAGTGCTCAAAACGTTCCTCTTTTTTTCTTTTTTTGCTCCAGCCACCTCCTCACCCCCAGTTTATGATTACAGAACTGTAATAATTTGTCAAGTGACTGTCTCAGGCTTCCTTACCAGGCTGGGCATTCTGGTAAGCAGGGAGATTCTCTTATTCGTCTTCACTCCTTCATTTATTTTATTCCATTTTAAAGCAACTTCCTAAATGTCTACTCTGTCAGGTGGTACGCTAAACCACGGGCCACTGACATAAATGAGCCCAAGGCCTGCCCAGGCAGCTCATGGCTGGGGGACAAGTGGTTATGCATGTAAGTAAGCAACACAAAGGGTTTAGGCTACGATAATGTTAAGACTCTACCATACTTAACAATGTTCAGAAGCCACCCAGCAACTCTGCTGGAGAAAGACTTGGGGAGTTGATTCATAAAAATTATAGCCTATGCCAAAAGAACCAATAGATCCATTTTGGAAGAAGTGCAGCCAGAGTGCTCCTTGGAGGCCAAGATGGCCAAACTTCGTTTCTCATACTTCGGACATATTGTCAGGAGGGAGCAGTCGCTGGAGAAGGATATCATGTTTGGTAAGGTGGAGGGTCAGAGAAAACGAGGAAGACCCCCATCGAGATGGATTGGCAATGTGGCAGCATCAATGGGCTCAAGCGTGGCAACAATTGTGAGGTTGGCCTAGTACTTGGCAGTGTTTCATTCTGTTGTACATAGGATCGCTATGAGTTGGTACTGACTCAGTGGCACCTAACAACAACAACAACAATTTTCAAGGCCATATTTTGACTCTCATGGACTTCTTTTAATATTCTTCTGCTTTAGCCTGAAATTGCATATGAGCAATTGATGGTCTCTTCCACAGTCTTCCATGGGCTTGTTTTGGCTGATTATATAGAGCTTTACAACCGTTTCATCCCAAAGATGTAGTCAATTTGTTTTCTATGTATTACATCTGGTAAGATCCATATACATAGTCATCTTTTATGTTGTTTTTAAAAGGTATTTGCAATGAACAAGTCATTGGTCTTGTAAAATTATATCATTCAATCTCCAGCATCATTTTCTATCACCAAGGCTATATTTTCCAATGAATGATTCCTCTTTTTTGTTTCCATCGTTTGCATTCCAACAGTCAGTAATTATCAATATGTCTTGATTGCATGTTTAATCAATTTCAGACTGAAGAAGTTGGTAGAATTCTTCAATTTCATTGTCACTGATTTAGTGGTTGGTGCATAATATGGAATAATAGTTGTATAAACTGGTCTTCCTTGTAGATGTATGGATATTATCCTATCACAGACAGCATTGTACTTCAAGATAGTTCTTGAAATGTTCTTTTTGATGACGAATATGATGCCATTCTTCTTCAGTTTATCATTTCTGGCATAGTAAACCATGTGATTGTCAGAATCAAAATGGCTAATACCAGTCTATATCAGCCCCTTTATGCATGGGATATAGATGTTCGTGCATTCTGTTTCATTTTTGACAACTAGAATCATACTTTTCCTAGAATTTTCCTAGAATCATACTTTGTACATTCCATGTTCTGGTTATTAAGAATGTTTACAGCAATTTCTCCTCCTTTTGAGTTAGGCCCCATCAGCTAATGAAGGTCTCTATTATCATCATCATGGTCAACTCTGATTTGAGGAGGCAGCTGTTCTCCAGTTGTATTTTGAGTGTCTTCCAACCTGAGGGGCTCAGCTTCTGGTATTATATCTGACAATATTCTGGTGATCGTCATCATGTTTCTGTATTCAATATTTTGGTGTTATATATTGAATTGGTGCTATATATTCAATATTTTGGTGCTGTATATCTATGCTATACATACAGTTTTCAGTGACTAAATACTCAGAAGGAATCCATCTCTACTTCTTCCTTGTCTGTCTTAATCTGCAAGTTCATCGTAAATCTGTCCAATATGAGTGACCCTGCTGGTATTTAAAATACCAGTGCCATAGCCTCCAAAATCACACGACATTTAAGCCACCACAATGTAACAAACTGACAAATGAGTGGTGGTTAAATCTCTTAGTTATAATCAACTGCTGTTTCCTATGTCTCTTCTGGAGTAGTGGTGTGGATAAACACTGGACTACTAACTGTAAAGTTGGCTGCTCACATCCACCAGCTGCTCCTCAGAGCCCATATCTATGGTTGTTATGAGTCAGAATTGACTCATCGACACTTAATAACATGTCTCTCCTGGAGTTCTTATGTGATGCTATAAGATAAGGTCTGAACTGCTAACCACAAAGTGGGTAGTTCAAACCCAGAAGCTGCAGCACTTATCTTTAGTTTCTTTAATCAGCCCTAGGAGCACAGTGGATAAATTGCTAGGCTGCTAACCAAAAGACCAGCAGTTTAAACTCATCAGTCACACCATGGTAGAAAGATATGGCAGCCTGGAACTGTTAAGATTACAGCCTTGGAAAACCTATGGGGCAGTTCTATTATGTCCTACAGGATCACTGTAAATCAGAATCCGTTTGATGACAGTAGGTTTGGTTTGGGATTGGGTTAGTGTGCCTTACATTATAGCAAACTGCATATATTTCTGCCTCTTTGCCCCACTCTCTCACCAATGATGCAATTACTTCAAAAGCTTGACTGTAGTAACAACATCTTAGACATCTTTCTATTACAGACAATAACTAGCAAATGGATCGACCAATTGTGAATACTCAAAACTTATTTATTTGTAAAAGAAATGGATAATTTAATGTTAAAACAAAAATAATGTGTCCTTGGCACAATGATAGAACAGCATTCATTGCTATTGCCAGCTACTTAATCATACTTTGTATTGAAGGAAAGAGCAGATTTAGTATTTTATTAATATAATGTATTTCCCACCCCTCCATACACACAGTAGACAGGGATGGGTAACTTGGACACTGGCTACCAAAATGGAGTGGGTGGTGGGGAGCTACAAAGGCAAGAAGTGACTGGCTTA
>NW_006408649.1:8175754-8181946 GCF_000296735.1 Chrysochloris asiatica | reverse complement strand
AATCCACAATAAAAACCTTAAAAAAAAAAAAAAGAGAGAACCTAGATCCAGAGGGCATGGAGGAAGGTGGAATCTCCACGGAGTAGTGTCCAATCTGTCTGGGCGGGGCTGATGAGGGGAGATGTGGGTAGGTCTTTTGTGATATAATGGTGAATGGTTGTTACCAGGACTGCTTGTGAGGGTTGGAAATGTAAAGGTAGACATTTTGTAACAAGGAGGGAGTGATTGCCTTTGCAGTCTAGGAGCAGAGGTCCCTGGGACCATCAAGGGAAAAGAGTGGAGAGCGGAACCCTACCCAGAGAAGCACTGATGCCAGAGATGCAGGCAGAGACGATGTCGTGGACAGATGGAGCAGCTTGGGACTTTAGACCCAGAGGGGGAGAGGGGCTGTGTGCTGACAACCAACCGGTGGCAGGCTTGCAGGGTATACCCTTTGGTTGGTTGATGATGCAGGGAGGGGATTGTAACAATGGCAACGAAACAATATATGACAGGATGAATGTAAAACTAATGTTCTCCCATGTAAACTATCACATAATTCACAATAAAACATTATACATAGCATTAAAAAAAAAAGTTACAGCCTAAAAAACCCTACTCTGTCACATAGGGTCGTTGAGTCACAATCTGTTTGATGGCACCTAACAACATGATGTGGTGCTGTAGGATAAGCACTGGATTGGTAATCATAAAGTCAGCAATTCAAAACCCACCAGTCGCTCTTGGGAACCCTATCCAGGGTTGCTATGAGTTGGAATTGACTCAATGGCACACAACTATAATAACTGGACTCCAGTAAGCTCAAGAGGCAGCCAAGTGGTGAATTCCATTTGGTGGGTGAAAAATGCCTCTTAGTGTTGAGCAGAGGATCACCAAGTCCAAGAAGAACTAACATATGTCAGTGGATGGATTAATACAATAATGAGACAGTGGCAAAGGAATCAAGGAGCGAGGTCAAACGAGGAACTGGATTTAAAAGTACCTCATCAATTGATTGTACCTTTGCAAATGCCAGTGAGTCACCACTGCTGGTATTTTTGGAGCTGTGAAATCAGTGGAGATGGTGCTGTTCACCCCTTCTTGTGCACTTGCTATAATCCTAGCACCAGTCATTTTACATGCCTTTTATTTGTTCCTCATAATCTTGTACCTAAAGCCCATTGCCATCAAATCACTTCCAACACATACCAAACTTATAGGATAGAGTAGAAAGAACTGCACCATAGCATTTCCAAGGCTGTAAATCTTCACAGAAGCAGACTGCCACATCTTTCTACCATGGGGTGGTTTCTGGGTTCAAACCACTGACCTTTCAATTAGTAGTCTAGTCCTTAACCACTATGCCATTAGGACTTTCACACTTTTGTAAGGTTGGCATTTTTCTTGTTTTACAGATGAGGAAAAGGTGGCTCAGACAAATTTAGCAACTTGCATAGAATTTAAATCCAGGTTGACTCTAAAGTCTTCATTTGTCACTACTCTGCTTGCTCTGCAATAGGAGAATGGCAAGAGTCCCAAGGTGCTCTCCTGGCATTATGATGCGTGAGGATGGTTGAATAAGAATGAAGGGAAAAGAGGATTTCATGTGTTTGCTATCCATAATCTGTAGCTTGTAGCTAGAGTGACCAAATACCATAGTTTGCCTGAGACAGCCCTGGTTTATGCTTGCTGTTGTGGTATAATTATTAATAACATCTGGGCTTGAACAATGAATTGTAAAATCACTCTGCTAACAGCTCCAAAGTCTAGGTTAATACACTAATTTGTGGACATCTGATCTGGTGTACTTCCACTGTCCCAGCACCACTCATACCTTCTAGAAGCTGATGAGAGAGCAGGTAGGGAGAAGTCTGGGCTTTGGAGTCAGACAGATTTTATAGGCTTGTTGTTGTTGTTGTTGTTATGTGCCGTGGAGTCGGTTCCGATTCATAGTGACCCTGTACAGGGTTTCCGAGGCTGTATATCTTTAAGGGAGCAGAAAGCCTCATCTTTCTCCTGCAGAACAGCTGGTAGTTTTGAACTGCTGACCTTGTGGTTCACAGCCCAATTCGTAACCACTACGCTACTAGAGCTCCTTTATAGGCTTATTTTCCTTGAAAATACTAAATGAATGCACATATTCATTTTCCTTTAATCATGATGTCCTGAAGCCCCCATTATTTGAGCCAATGAATGTGGTGTTAGTTTCTTAGTGCTGCTATAATAAAAATGCCATTTCTGCGGGTAACTTTAACTAATAGAAATTTATTTATGTTTGTTCATTAATAACAGAGTCTCATAGTTGAGAAGACTTTGCTGTTATTAGGTGCCATTAAATTGATTCCAGCTCATAGTGATGTTATGTACAACCTTTTGAAACACTGTCCAATCCAGCACCATTCTCACAGTTGTTTCTATGTTTGAGCCCGTTGTTGCAAATACTGTGTCAATCCATCTCACTTAGGGCCTTCCTCTTTGCCACTGACCCTCTACTTTACCAAGCATGATGTCCTTCTCCAGGGACTGGTCCCTCCTGATAACATGTCCAAAAGAGGTGAGATGAAGTTTCCCCATTCTCACTGCTAAGAAGCATTCTGAGAGTACTTCTTCCAGGACAGATTTGTTCATTTAAGAGGCTAGAAGTTTGAATTCAGGGCACTGACTCTCTGTGGGCTCTGGGGGAAGGGCCTTGTTTCTTTTAGGCTGTGTTTCTGGATTCTTTGGCCATCCTCATGTGAGCTAACATCTATCTTCCACCGTATTCACTTGCTACTCTGTGCCTAATCTACATTTATTATATCTCAAAGGTAATTAATTTAAGACACACCCTATGCCAACATGGCTTCATTAACATAACAAAGGGCATCCTAGTCACTGGGATGGAATCCAGAGCTGTGTTGTTGTGCAGTGCCCATGAGTTGGACTCATTATAGTGACCTTGTATAGGGTTTCCAAGGAGTTCAAATCACCCACTTTGTGGTTAGCAGTCCAGTGCTTCTCCTATAGCACCACACCAGGATGCCATCCACAGGTATGTTGTTAAGTGACATCAAGTCAGTTTTAACTCACAGCGACCCTATGTAGGGTGAGGAACAATTAGTGGGTTAGAACCGCTGATCTTGTGGTTAGCAGTCCAATGTTTATTCTATAGCACTGCACCAGGACTCCATCCACAGGTATACAGGTGAAAATTCACAACGCCTAGTTTTGGAAGACACCATTCAACCTATATCAACACTACTGCTCAGCTTTGCCTTTACATCATATTTCTTGGAAAGTAGGATCAGCACTGGACTGCTAACCACAAGGTCAGCAGTTCAAACCCATCAGCCACTTTTCTTGAAAAAGATGAGGCTTTCAAATCCCATAAAGATTTACAAACTCAGAAACTCTATACAGGGTCATCTACTGAGTGGCAGGAAGTAGATGGGAGCTTGTCTCACACCCAGTGGGTGAGGGAGAAGCACGGGGAGTATGCCAAATTGCCACCGTTTATAAATGGTGACAGTGGATCCAGAATTCTTGCTTTTCCTCCACGGCGTTGTGGGACTAGATTGAGGACCAGATACTTCAGCTGTACATGGATCTAGACAGCTTAACCAGAGACCTGTTAAGACCTAAGGAGACACAGGCCTCTGTGCCTTGCCACCTACATCCAGATGTCAGTTTAGGAAAGAACAGGGATGAAAGCAGAAACCCTGAAATGGAATATCCACTCCAAACAACTAGCTTGTCAGCTGACTGCAAGAGTTAAGAGAAACAGGTTTAAACCCACAAAATGGAGATACTTGTATTTGGCAGAGTGGAGGGAAAGTCCAGAGGAAGGTGACTAAGCTTATTCTTTGATTCAACAAATTGTGATTAAGTATTCATTCATTCATTCATTCATTCATTCATTCATTGTCTCTCAATACCTCCCAATATTGGTATCACTTCCTAATACCTAGCTGGGGAGAGTGAGACATTAGTGGGTCACTGGTAGACCCATGGGTCAAGTTTCTCATGGGTCAAGTTTCCCATGAGAGAAACTTGAGTTCAGTTCCTGGGCTGTGCACTGCATGCATAACCACCCCTTGTCTGACATGGGAGGCTTGAGTGTTGCTATGAGGCTGAGCAGGTTTCAGTGGATCTTCCAGACTGGGAAGAAAGACGTGATGATCTATTTCAGAGAAGCAGTGAATGAAAACCTGATGGTCTGATCTGCAACTCACCAGGGCGATGACATAGGACAAGGCAGAGTTTCATTCTGTTGTGTACGGGTGGCCTGAGTTAGAGGCTGACTTGAATACAGGCAGCAACAAGAACAAGCTGGAGATGGAGGCAGTTATAGAAATTAAACATGTTCTCCCAAGATCTGAGCTGTAGTGTGTCAACTTTTGACCCCAATTCCAAAGGATGGGCTAAAATCCCAGTCCTGTCCCTTATAGCTGTGGGACTTTGAACACACCATTTCTTTCCTTGAGTCTTGGTCTCCTTCTTTCTGCAGTGGAGATGAGGCCACCCTCCTGCAGGTTTGTGTTTTTGTGTATATAAGGCCTCAGCAGAGTTCTTACACTTGTAAAGCTGTCCATGGTAGGAGTTTGATACATATCTGCTCTTATGACCCTTATAGCCTTCCCAGCCCTCCACTCAGGAGAGACCAGGCTTGGGCCCCTCCCACCAAACCTGTTCTTGCCATCTTGCCAGTGTGTCAGAAGAGCAGAGGTAGGCAGAGATCTGGAGACTCACAGCCCCGTTCAGCACAGTACTTTGTCCCCAGCAGGCGGGCATTGGTGGTTATTATGACACAGACAGTGTTACTAAGAATAGCTGTGTTGGCGAGACCTTTCCGTCACACAGCCCCTTACCCCCCTTCTCTGGCCTGGATTTTTATAGAAAGCAGCAGACCTGAGATTTCTCTCTCTGCTTAGGTCTCAATCAAACTCTGTTAGGCCCAAAGCAAGTTTTAAAAATAAATCCTTTAAAGCAATTTCTTTGTGGGTTGAAAATAATCATACATCTCAACACTGGACCCTGGCAGAGGTGGCGGTGGGCCAATGGCTATTGATGAAGTGAATGTCATGGGGTCCTTGTCCTCCGCATTAACCTACGTTTAATTAGCGGTCCAATTTTGGCCCCTGGCCTCCATCCTGGAAAAGAGATGTTCTCAACATTGAAATAGTACTTTCCCCACTTCCCAGCATTTGCACACACACACACACACACGTACAGGCCTCAACTTCGTGGCCTCAAATTGGACACTGAGTGACTTTCAAATGGAAAGGCCTTAAAGACATGACTTCAACCAGATGGAAGTTCACAGGAAGGTGACTAAGCTTATTCTTTGATTCAACAAATTCTGATTAAGTATTCTTTCTGTGGCTGGTTCTGTATAAAGTGATGGTGACAGAGAAATATAAGGCAATGTTTCACCTCAAGAATAATGGGTTCAACCCATCCAGAACCTTCTGAGGGGGACAGTCCCCCTTGGAAGGTCATGCAGACCAGCCAGGAGCAACTAGAGGAACAGACAATACGTCCTGAGGGAAAGACAAGCAGGAAAAAAACAAAAACAAAAATGGCAGTCTGTTTGGTTATTACAAGAACAAGCAAGCTGTTAGCTGGGGAGCCATCAAGGCAAGCAATCAAGTCCCTTCAGGAAAAACCCCCCTCCAACACTGAAACTCTAAGGAAATACACAAGCAGGCATGTAAGCTCACTGGCAACCACGTTGATCTACATGCTAGTGGAAGTGGGGTAAAGTCAGTAATGAAGATATAGGCTGAGTTCAACCATGTTCCATAGACTCCTGCCGACCTTGAGATGAAAGAGAGAAGATGAAGTGTTGATTGGTCCAAAGTGCAGGGAGATTTGGGAACTCCTGAGCCCATGGACATTGACCTAGCCATTGAGGGCTAGAGCACAGAGTGAAGCATCCAGCTGTTATGAAGTGGGGGAGACACACAAAAATGCCCAAGCTTGCAGACAGTATCAATTTGACTTAGCTTTGATGGCTTGATCACCAGAGCTCCACTGGAGGAAGATAAAGAAATTTGATAAAGAAGCAAGTGTAAATTGCTACAATTTGATGAGCTTGACCTATACTTATGGATATAGTAGCTCAAAATACCCACTGAGAGGGAAGGAGTCTTCTCATCAAGAATCAAGCCTACCAGCCTGACTAATTCGACCCTATAGCAAGAGGACAGTCACTTCTTCATCTTTGGAGCGAGC
>NW_006408649.1:8173062-8174178 GCF_000296735.1 Chrysochloris asiatica | reverse complement strand
GTTGCTAGGGACTGGCAACTTAGACACTGGCTACCTAAAATTGGGGCTAGGGGAATTATAAAAGCATGAAGTAGCTGGCTTACAAAGAGAGAGTGGGGGAAGGTAGAATTCCCACTGGATAGTTTTCATCTTGTCCAGATGGGTCTGGTGAAAGGAAATGGAGATAGGATTCTTTTGATTCAATAGTGAATAATTGTTCTCATGACCAATTGCAATTGTCACAACTGTAAAGGTAGAAGTATTGTAATATAAAGGGGGGAGTAGTTAATCTTATATTCCAGGAACAGAGGACCCTAAGACCATCAAGAGAGAAGAGCATGAGTGGAACATGGGACCCTAACTAGAGAAGCAGCGACACCAGAGATGGAGGCAGAGGTAATGGCATGGAGAGATAGAGCAGCTGAGGACTCTAGACTCATGGAAAGAGAAAGGCTATGTGCTGGCGGCCAGGAGGCAGGCTTGCAGAATGTGCCCTTGGTTGTTTAAATGATTATATGTCCCTGAGAGTTTTTGTGTATATCAGATAAAAAAAAAAAAAAAAAGAGAGTAATGGGCTCAAGAGCTAGTAATCTACCTGTAATAGGAGCCTGAGGAGGAATGATGGTGCTGGAGATTGGGTTGGATGGGGCCAAGAAAGGCTATTGAATTGATATTTTGATACCATGTTGTCCCCCTAAGTGAGTGACTTTGTGTCCTGTCTGCCTTTGTAAAGGAAGAGGCTCTGATGGAAGTATTTTCTTTGTCAAGCATCAAACACTGGGCTTGGAGCTTAGCAAGGTCTCCAGAAGTTTTGATTAAATGAATAAAATTTGTTATTGTTGTTGTTGTTTGCCATTGAATTGGCTCCAACCCATTACAAACAAAATGTTGTCTGGTCCTACCTCATCTTGATGATCACTGGTAAACTCGAATCCATCGTTGTGAATACAGTGTAGTGCTTTCCAATCTAGGACTTCATGTTACAGCACTATATTGGACAATACTCTATTGTGATCCATAAGATTTTCATTGGCTAATTTTCAGGCGTAGATCTCCAAACTTGTCTTCCTAGTGTGTTTTACTCTGGAAGCTCTGCTGAAACTTGTCCATTGTAGGTGAGCCTACTGGTATTTGAAA
>NW_006408649.1:8163078-8172623 GCF_000296735.1 Chrysochloris asiatica | reverse complement strand
GTGTGGATCATGACAAGCTATGGACAACATTGTGAAGTATGAGTATTCTGGAACACTTAATTGTGCTCATGAGGAATCTGTATATGGACCAAGAGACAGTTGTTCGAACAGAGCATGGGAACACTGAATGGTTTAAAATTAAGAAAGGTGTACGTACGACAAGGTTGTATTCTTTCACCATACTTATTCAACCTGTATACTGAGCAAAGAATCCCAGAAGCTGGGTTATATGAAGAAAAACGTGGCATCAGGATTGGAGGAAGACTCATTAACCACCTGTGATATACAGATGATAGAACTTTGCTTGCTGAAAGTGAAGCGGACTTAAAACATTTACTGATGAAGATGAAAGAGCACAGCCTTTGGTATGGATTGCATCTCAATGTAAAGAAAAGAAAAATTCTCTTATGAACGGAGAAAAGATTTAAGTTGTCAAGGACTTCATTCTTCTTGGATCAACTATAAACACTCATGGAAGCAGCAGTCAAGAAATCCAATGATGTATTGCATTAAGCAAATCTGCTGCACAAGACCATTTGAAAGTGTTGAAGAGCAAAGATGTCAACATGAGGACTAAGGTGCATCTGACCCAAGCTATGGTATTTTCAATAACCTCATATGCATGCAAAAGCTGGACAGTGAATAAGGAAGACCATAGAAGAATTGATGCATTTGAATTATGGTGTTGGAGGAGAATATTGAAAGTGCCACAGGCTGCCAAAAGAACCAATAGATCTGTCCTGGAAGAAGTGCAGCCAGAGTGCACCTTGGAGGCCAAGATGACCAAACTTCATCTCTCATACTTCGGACATGTTGTCAGGAGGGACCAGTCACTGAAGAAGGATATCAAGTTTGGTAAGGTGGAGGGTGAGAGAAAAAGAAGAAGACCCCCAACGAGATGGATTGGGGGTCTTCCTCTTTTTCAATGGCAGCATCAATGGACTCGAACGTGGCAACAGTAGTGAGGTTGGCCTAGGATTGGGCAGTGTTTTGTTCTGTTGTGCATAGGGTCGCTTTGAGTTGGTACTGATTTTATAGCACCTAACAACAACAACAATTTCTTCTTCTGGAGACCAGGAAAAGTAACCATAGGGATCTTGGCGTTGGCTGAACAAAAATTGAAGGCTATGCATAGACATGCTGGTGCAAACCCAAGCCTCACATTGGGTGAGACTTGTTGGTTAAGGCTCAGATAGGAAAAGGTCTACAATATTAGAGTTGAGCGGTCATTATGGCCACTATTAGTGGATAGTCCTGTTGCCATAGAGGGGGCTTCCACTGAAGAAACCTTCTTGAGAAAGTATACCAGGCCTACTTGCAAAGTCTCTCTTTGGGGCAGGAATACTGAGGGTCATACCTGGTTTGGGGAGTCCAGTCAGGTGGATGATTGGTTCTGTGGGATAAGCACTGGACTGCAAGTTTGGTTTGAACTTCAAGATCAAACTCACTAGTTGCTTCTCAGAAATCCTATACAGTGTCACTGTGAGTCAGCTACAACTTGATGGCACTTAACAACACCTTGACACATATGCCATGTAACTTGGTGTGGTGTCATCAGGTGGCACTATGATATGACTCTCAAGATTTCATTTACCTTTATGTGCAGATAGACAAGATGTGATGCTGTAAGATAACCATTGGACTGCTAACCTCAAGGTTGGTGGTTCAAACCCTTCAGCTGCTCCTTGGAAACCCTATACAGGGTCGCTATGAGTTAAAACTCATTTGATGGTACTTAACGACAACAGAGAGAGGCAAACCTTGAAAGAGATGTAGCATTAGTGAATGGGAAGGAGGATTCTATATTCTCTAATTCATTAACGTGTTTTCCCATGTTTCCAACATGACGACCCCAAATTGTATGGGGAGATGGATAATTTATAAAGCAAGCCTAGCTTCAATGCTATTTCTTTTTGTGGGATGGAACTATGTTCAATTCTTTGGTTCTGAGGCTCCTCTTGGACAGATATTCCTTTTGGAATTGCTTCTTGGGAGCCAGCCTGAATCCCCCACTTTACTTGTGGATAAACAGGAGACTCAGACAACATGGGGTTATGGTAATACACGAGATAAATGTGTACTCTGGCAACCCTGTTCTGTGTCCAGGGCCTCCAAGATGAATAAGACATTGTCAATGCTTTTAGAAAGACAGGAGAGAAAATCTTAGTTTTGGAGTGCCTATTCTACTTCAAGAAAGAACACTGTGATGTGAAAAAAAAAAAAAGAAAAAAACCTTTACTCTCAAGATGCTCGGCTTCTTAAGTCAAAATATGAGCTTCTTACCTTGGTGATTAATTTTTTGTGTGACTCTTGGGAACGAGTGGACTCTGGTAGTCATCTGTGTGTTCAAAGACTGTAATTTCAAAGACATATTCATGAATATGGAGACAATGAAGCAAAGAGTTTGAAAGAAAGATTGTTTAAAGAATTCAAGGCTGCCTAAACCATGTACCCTCTAGATGCATGCTAACTAAACAAAGCCCTCTCATGGGGCTTGGTCCTTTGAACCAGCTGTCTCTGGGTGATCGGGTGAAACCCTGTCTGGTGGAAAGAACAAAGAGTTCGAAGTAAGTACACCTTACTCCCCCATCCTTATTAATTCTGCTACTTTAGATGAATAACTTTGGGGTTGGAAGTAACACCTCCATCATAGATAGAATTGTTGCTGTTGTTAAGTGCCATTAAGTCGATTCTGACCTTTCAGTAAGCAGTCCCAGTGCTTAACCTACAGTGCCACACCAGGACTCCATAGATTGAATTATGTTCCCTCAAAATATGTGTCAGATTGGCTGGGTCATGATTCTCAGTGGTTTGGAATTATACAATGATTCCCCATGATTTGATCTGATGTGATTAAGCCAGTAAGAGGCAACCCTGCTCCTATGTAATGGAATTTCCGGGGCGGGGGTGTGTGACCTGCAACATCTTTGATTTTATAAAAAAATCTTTTATCTTTTATCTTATACAAGGAGAGAGAAGGGAGCAGTGTTCAGAAGGGACCTACTACCACCAAGAAAGACGAGCTGAGAGTTTAGTTCATCTTTTGGACCTGGTGCCCCTGCACTATGAAGCTCCTAGATCCAGGGGAAGACTGATGTCAAGACTCAGGTAGATTTCAAGGAGATGGGTTTCTCAGTGGTAGATCTCAAGGAGATGGCCCAAAGGAAATGAGTTTCTGAGGAGCAACTGGTGAGTTTTAACCCCAACACTGAGGTTCAAACTGACCTTGTGGTCGGGTTGAGTTGATATCCTATAGCGCCAAACCAAGACTCCAACAGGCTGAAATGAGACAAGAACATTTCCCTAGAGCTGAGAGAAAGAGAAAGCTAACATTCTGAATTTGGACTTCTAGCTTCCTAACTGTGATAGAATAAATTTCTGCTTGTCACATCCACTTGTAGCATTTCTGCTAGAACAGCACTAAGATAACTAAGACAATCTCTCTCCTTCCTAGAGGTAAGGAAGGTTAGGTTCTGAGCCCAAGAAGGCAGCTACTCAGTAAATGGTAGCATCCTTCTTTCCTTCTTACCTCATCTCTGTCAGTCTCCTCTCTCCTCCTGGACCTTAGATTGTTGGTGCACATTGTGGCAGCCCCTCCAGAAACATGTGTTCACTCCACTCATGCTGGAAGGAATAGCTCCTTCTATCTGGAGGTAGCCCAAAGGAGATGGGCTTCTCTTCCATACTGATGTAAGGAAAATAGGCTGGCTACCAGCATCCAACCTCACAGACCCAGGGCCATAGAGAGATACTGAATGGGAAATAAGTTGGAGGAAGAACCAGAGAAGGTCATGTGGAGAACGAGTAGGGGCCCCAAGCTAGGTGGGAAGTTGGCTCCAACTAGTACAACATGTACAACAGAATGAAATGCTGCCAGGTCCTAAACCATCTTCATAATTGCTGGTTATGTTACAGTTCATTGTTGCAACTGCTCTGCATTTCCAGCTGAGAGGGCTCATCATCTTCTCATGTTGTTGTTGTCAGGTGCCATCGAGTCGGAACCGACTCATAGCGACCCCATGCACAGCGGAATGAAACAATGTCCGACCCCGGGCCAACCTCACTACCGCATCATTGACTCCATCAATGATGTCACCTGGCTGATCCATCTCGTTGGGGGTCTTCCTCTTTTTCTCTGAACCTCCATCTTACCCAGCATGACATCCTTCCCCAGCGACTGTTCTCTCCTGACAATGTGTCCAAAGTATGAGAGACGAAGCTTAGCCATCCTGGCCTCCAAGGAGCACTCTGGCTGCACTTCTTCCAAAATAGATCTATTGGTTCTTTTGGCAGTCCATGGCACTTTTAGTATTCTCCTCCAACACCACAATTCAAAGGCAATCATCTTGTCATATCGCTGACAATATTCTACTGTGATCCACAGGATTTTCAATGGCTAATTTTTGGAAGTAAAACACTAGACCTTTTTTCCTAGTCTGCCTGAGTCTGGAAGCTCTGCCAAAACTTGCCCATCATGTGTCATCCTGCTGATATTTGAAATTCTGGTGGCATAGCTTCCAACATCATAGCAAATTGCAAGTACCACAGTACAACAAACTGACAGATGGGTTGTTGTTGTGAAATGCCGTTGAGTTGCTTCTGACTCATAGTGACCCTATATAGGGTTTCTGAGGAGCAGCTGATGAGTTTGAACCATCGACATTGTAGTTCAAACTGACAGTTGAGTACTTATCACCACACCAGGACTCTGATAGATGGGTAGAAGCTGCTAATAATAGTTAACACTTAATTGAGCACCAGCACTTCAGCTTTGACTGAGACATCATTTAGTCCCTCCTCTCTTTCTATAGGAGGTGCACAGAGAACCAGAGACACAGGCAGCAATCAGAGTAGAGTCCCTGGCACTGTCTGCTGCTCTTCCCTCTGCACCCCCACTAGACGCAATGGGACAAGACATGCCTTCTTAAATCAAGGGGCTTTGGGGACCTAGAAACATTTTCATGTTGTTGTTTTTTTAATTCTTAAATCCATATTTACAGTTTGCAGCAGCAACTAAAAAGATCTACACCATCTGTTAGAAAGAAATCACTGGGGACTGATGTGAGGGCATGAATAAGTACATATAACAAAAAGTAAGTCATCGTCATTAATTCTGAGAGTTTGACAAGACAAACACACCCTGGCTGTACCAATTGCCTGCAACTGACAACGACACAGAAGGCACCCCCGTAAGCCCCATGTTCAGTTTAAACACCCCCATAAGCCAAGAAGAGCAGACTATGTTTTAATAACAACAGTAAAATCCTGAAGACAGCTGGGGACTATTGATTTTTACATGTACATGTTGTTTTCTCTGCCTCTGGAGGTGTCAGGTTGTAGGTCAGCCTGCCCTTGGGACTCTGTCCAGTACAGGGGAGGGTCTGAGGGGTCACTGGGCACCAGGACACTGGGACACTGGAAAAGGGTTCTATAAAGAACTTCTGTCCTAGAAGAAACTTCGGTATATTTTTTTCTTAATTGTAAACATAATATGTGCTTATTATAAAAACTGAAGTACTGGTGTGGCATTGTAGTATAAGCACTGGACTGCTAACAGCAAGGTCAGCAGTTCAAATTCATTGGTGCTCCTTAGAAATCCTACTCAGGGTCTCTCTGAGTTATAACCGATTTGACTGTACTTACCAACATTATAAAAACTTAAAATAGTACAGGAAGGTAACAATGTAAAAAAGTGTAAATATACTCACATTAAAGCAATTAACACTTTGGTAAGCATCCTTCCTGATGCTTCCCCAGGCACTACAATTTTATCAAATGGAAGCTTATGATACCTTTTGTCTCTAAGCCAAGAAGAGAAAGGTCCATGGCTATGCTCCGTTTCTCACTAGAAGGGGAATGGGAGGGAGGTAACCTTGACCACCGGCACAGTATGTGCCTGCTATGCATTATGTCATCTGTTCTCACAACCACTCAGGGTTGTTGTCAGTGTTGTCTAGTCTGCCTTGACTCAAGCCATCAACCCCATACACATTGGAACAAATGACTGCTTGGTCCTCTACCATCCCCATGATGGATTATGGATTGGGCACTATGATTTTCTTGGCTGATTTTCAGAAATAGATTGCCAGACCTTTCCTCTTAGTTAATCTAAGTCTGGAAGCTCTATTGACATCTGTTTAGCTCCACAACAGCATGCAAGCCTCTACTGACAGACAGATTGTCTCTGCGTATGAGGTGCATTGGCTAGTAATCAAACCCAGACCTCTTGCCATGGAAGACAAGAATTCTGCTTCTGAACAAATGCCCCTAACCAGCCTGTCAGGTTCACATTATTGTCCTCATTTTACATATCAAGAAATTAACCCAAGAGTCATGGCGGAGTTGAGATTCAAACTTGTATATCCTTTTCATCACAGAGTGAAGGATTTATGGAAAAGAAAGTTCATAATGATCCCAAAGGCAGGGGGGTTCATTAGAGGTGGTGGGCATAGGTAAAGGTGGGGTAACTCTGGCCACTCTCCCTCACGTTGGAAGTTCCTGTACCCCTCTTTCTGCCCTCTTGGGCAGGAGTTACAGGGTGTTTTGTTTGACACAGAAATCTGAGCTGACCTTCCACCTTGGGGAGCAAAGCTTCTCAGAACACTGGGGCTTTTGTGACAGCAAACTTCAAATTGGGTAGAATAAGTCTTTAAAGATAGTTTTCTCTAGTGATTACACTCACTGTTGAGAAAACCTCATTAGTAATTAGTTTACCAAATATAGCAACCCCCTCAGGGAGCAGAAGAAATGGTAATTATTACAGCCAGCCTTCCCATCTATTTCCTGCAAAAATAAACACTGACCCTTTGGGATTTCTCTGGACCATTTTAAATCTAAGGCCCAGGATTCCGCTACTAATTCTCTGTGTGACCAAGTATATCAACCTCACAGAGACTCATTTTCCTCACCATAAAATAGTGATAGCGATTCAGACTTCATTACAGTGCTTCATTAATTGCTGCACATTCTTGCACCCACACAGGCTACCTGGAGTTGGAGTGGGTATATCAGGATGGCTGTACTGACCTGGGGATATTTGGATGAGCCACAGGGGCCGTTAAAGCCAAGGAACAGTCTGGAAGGGCGATCTATGAAGATGTGGGCCAAGCGGGCTACATCAGCAAGACCATGTCTTGAAGCACCTGGAATCTCATTCTGGGAGTTTGAACTTGATCTTGACAGCCATGTGGAAATACTAGAACGTGACAAGATAGGATTTTGTTGTTTAACTGAGACAGTTTGATAAGCAAAAGATGACTTACCAGACACAGAAATATCATAAAAATTGTAACCATGTGAATTTCAAATCATAGTTGCCAACTTTTTTTTTGATGGTGGTAAATATATAAGTAACGAAACATTTGCCATGCCAACATTCTACATATGTAAATTCAGTGACATCAGTTATGTTTATAATGTTGTTGAAACCTCATCATTTTCTCTTTTCAAATTTTCCTGTAAGATAAGGATTTTTCCCTCCTCCAAGAATTATTCCCACCCCCTCCACACAAAGAGTAGACAGGGATAGCCATCTTGAACACTGACTAACCAAAATGGGAGAAGGGATACAAAGGCAAGAAGTGACTGGCTTACAAGCTTTCAAGAGGGAACCTAGATCCACAGGGTGGGGAGGATGGTAGAGGATCCAGTGAGTAGTATCCAACGTGTCTAGGAAGGGCAGATGAAAAGAAATGCAGATCGGTCCCTTAAGAAGCAAAGGTGAATAATTGTTACCAGGACTGATTGTGAGGACTGGAAATGTAAAAGTGGACATTTTATAGCAAGGAGGGGAGTGATTAACCTTTCAGTCTAGGAGCGGAAGGCCCTGGGACCATCAATGGAGAAGAGCGGAGAGCGGGACCCCACCCAGAGGAGCAGCGAGGCCTGAGACTGAGACAGAGAGGATGACGTGAAGAGATGGAGTGGCTGGGGACTAGGGATCTGGAGAGGGAGAGGGGCTATGTGCTGAGGACCGTGAGGGGAGGGCGGGCAGGATTTCAGGGTGTACCCTTTGGTTGGGTGATGATGCATGGACGGGATGGTAACTATGGCAATGAGACGATGTATGATGGAATGAATATAAAACTAATGTTCTCCCATGTAGACTATCACACAATACACAATAAAACATTAAAAAAAAAAAGTTTAAAAAAAAAAATTAGATAAGGATTTTTGGCTAGAAAATCTGGGGAAACAGGGTGACAATGACCCGGAAGAAGGCAAAGATGGAGGAAGGGATGCCTGTTAAGTGTCTGTGACAGCGATTCAGGAGGTCAGAAGGGTCTTCAAGCTGTGTAAAGTCTCCCTCTGGGCTGGTGTCTTCAGATGGAGCAGCTCAACTATGAGGACCTGCAGGGAGACAAGCTAATCCTAGACCTCTGCTGGACTTTAGCCATGACATTCAAGAGGTGGACCAAGTCCTCCCCGTATAATGGAGGGTCCTTTGGAGTTTTGTTCTGATGTAATTTTGATAATCACAGATCTCTCTCACACACACGTCCTATTAGCTTATTCAATCAAGTGGTGACCAGGAATAGTAATTAAAGCCCCAATGGTAGATGGATTTCTGAGTGTAGGAAGTTTATGGAGGGTGTCTGGGGATGCCTGCATTTAGGGACTGGGCTGACAATGAAGTACCTGCAGGAAGACCAGGAAGGAACATACAGGAGGGCCAAGAATATACACAGAGGGCCAGGAGAGGGTGAGGCAGTGAGAGAGAGTCTTGAATGAGAAGTGGTTGGCAGTGGCAAGTACAGGAGAGGACAGCAAATCTTCAAGATTTGAGATGAATGCTGCAGAGTTGACCGTTGCCAGAACAGGATGGATAGGAGGCCACAGCTCCAGACTGACTGGGAAGTAAAAAATGGATGTTTAGGCTGCTCTGTGAGAAGCCTAGCTGAAAGCAGAGGAGAGAGATCTCCAGTTAGCTGGAGGGAACACAAACCCTCAAGTCATGGTTTTTGTTGCATGATGTCATGTCAGTTTCAATTCACAGCCATCCTGCTAAAGATTTCCAAGTGGGGTTGGTGGGTTTGAATTGCCAACCTTGTGGATATAAGTCCAGTGCTTATCCTATAGTTTTAAATCAGGAATCGACCCCCACCCCCATCCCCAAGAAGCTTTTATTATTTTTTTATTGTAAATTGAGTTAAGGCTTATAAAACAGATCATCAGTTTTACATTCAACAAATTATAATACACTTCATTTCATCTCAGTGATTGTAATCCGGTCAATGTAGCATCATTTATCCTACTTCCTCCCTGTGGTTCTTGTTCCCATTCCTCCTTCCTTTCCAATCCTTCAGAATTTTATTATTAAGTAAGTGCTGCTCTTTTGATCTCCAATGACTGGCCATTTTATGGTGTGCATTCCACACTACTGTTGTTGTCCCTTCTATATAAGGATATTTTTATATAAATTGAGCCATGGGGGTGAGTTGTTTCAGACCTGAAGGGTGATCAAGGGCCATAGTCTCTGGGTTATAACAGTCTCTATGAGCCCCTCAGGTTGGAAGGCACTCAAAATGCAACTAGGGAAGAGCTGC
>NW_006408649.1:8155338-8160873 GCF_000296735.1 Chrysochloris asiatica | reverse complement strand
TTTTCCTTGAGATTACCCTGTAATTTATTTCTTCTCAAGTTTAAAAGAGTATGTTCTATCTTGAAATCTACTTACTTCACTAGTTGGAAGTTCTGTAACTACACTATTACTTCTTTTTACTTTGTAGTTGTCTTCATTATAAATTGATAATCTCTGGTTCCCTATTTTCAATCTTGTAAGTGTTTGGTTTTTATTTTACTTTGGATATTTCTGTATTTGGATTGACTTCTGAGTAGCGTCATGTACGTTAATCTTAAATTGTTGTCTGTTGTTGTTGGTTCTCTGTCCAAATAAATCCCTTAAATAATTTTTGTAAAGTTAGTATGGTTTTTACAAAGTCTTTAAGCGTCTGTTTATTTGAACATGTCTAAACTTTGCTGTTGTATTTAAAGGACAATTTTGCTGAGTATGTTCTTCTTGGTTGGCAATTTATTTCTTTCAGAGTTTTGTATATGTCATCTTATCTTAAGCTGGGCTCTCTAAACAAGCAAAACCAGTGAAACTTATATATGTATACATAAAGAAAGGTTTAATATCAAGGACATGACCCATACAGTTATACAGGTGGGCAAGTCCCAAGTCTGTGGGTTGGATGTCAGACTGGAACCTTCTGACTTATGTAACAGTAGGACTGATGAACCAAGATTGGCAGGTCAGATGGCAGGGCAGTCAGGCTGGGCAGGTAAGATGGATGGTTGTTGATGATTTCCAGAACTGGTGGACATAAGAGCACACCACTGGCTCAAGTTCAAAGAAGCAGAGATTGGATGATGAGCCTGATGTAGAATCCAGACCCAACAGAAATCGAGTAAGATTTGGAAACTGGCCACACCTCCAAGGAAATTTCCTTTCAGTTGATTGGCTTCTCATAGCAGATCTCATGGGGGGATTAGTATATCTTAACTGCTAAATAACTAAGAATCCTGGCCCAGTCATGTTGACACAAACCCTAACTATCACACATCTCATTGCCTTCTTGCCTGCATAGTTTCTGATGATAAATTAAGAGTTTAGTTTTATAATTTCTCCTTTGTAAGTAATTTTTCATTTTTCCCAAGCTGCTCTCAGGATTCTTTCTTTGTCTTTGGGTTTGGAACGTTTGATTATAAAATGACTTGTTGATTTTCTTTTGGAGTCTATCCTGTTTAGGATTTGTTCAACTGCTTGACTGTTTATCTTCTAAACTTTTCATGTTGTTAAGGAAGTTTTCTTCCAACAACTCTTCAGCAATTTTTTTTTCCTCTCTTTCTCTCTTTTTTTTTTTGTTTCTTCTTTTCATATTCTGGAATTCAATCACATGTAAGTTGTTCCTTTTGTTGTTAGCTTCTCCCATTTGTTCCTTTTCTCCTGATAGTTCTTCTAGCAGATTAGTACTGAGAGATTTGTTGTTAAGCTCACTAATTCAACCTGCCATTGATCCAAATCTATTCTTTTGTCCTTTTAATGTATTGTCCACTTCTGAAATCTTAGTAATAATCTGGGTTTCTATTTGCAGTTTCGTATAGTTTCTAATATTCCATTTATTTTATTGGTTTGCTCTTATAGCTTTTTGCTGGTTTATTCTAATATTTTTTTCTGTGTTCTCCTTTTTCGCATCTTTATCTTTCTTAATTTTTCTTTCAATCCATTAAAGATACCTAAATATAATTCATTTGAATTCTTTGTTAGGTAGTTCAAATACCTTTTCTTTCTCAGAAATGTTTTCTGGCTCTGCATTTTGGTCAGTGTTTAGAGCCATTCTGTCTTTGTTTCTTAATGTGAACTGAAATTGTCTGTTGTCTTTGAGATATTGTGGTGTCATTATACTTATATTTAATTGAAGATTGTATATTGGTGTGTCCTTTGGTACTCACCACCTGCCTCCTGGTGGGTGTGAGTAGAGAATGGGAGTGTGTGCACACTTCCCCATTCACCATTCATGCAGCGCAGTTCAGGTGGATATCATTGACATTGGCTGCTGTCTATCATTGATCAGGTGATACAGAAGCTGGTAGTGGATCCTACCCAGTGGGTGGGGCTGCAGGAGGTATAGTTATGGCTTGCCTGTATGGGTCCAGTCACTGTCTCCGATCAGGTGGGTTAAGAAGAATACACACACACACACACACACACACACACACACACACACGAGAGAGAAACAAACAACAGCAAAAAAGGAAAAAACAAAAAACTAGAAACAAAACAAAACCAACAGGCAGCAGCAAAGAACAATAATGTCTACAAAGAAAAAAGCAAAAGGAAAATAAAAGATGGAAAGAGAAAATAAAAATACAATAAATAAAACTATGGATGTTGTTGTTGTTATGTGCCATGGAGTCGGTTCTGACTCATAGTGACCCTGTACAGGGTTTCTGAGGCTGTAAATCTTTACAGGAACAGAAAGCCTCATCTTTCTCCTGCGGAACAGCTGGTAGTTTCTAATTGCTGACCTTGCGGTTCGCAGCCCAATTCATAGCCACTACATCACCAATAGAGAAGAATTGCAAAATAGACAAGAGAATAGTAAACAAAAATCCAGAGGAAAAAAAGAAAGTAGTAGAAGAGGAGGAACAGAAGAAAAGAAGAAAAAAAAAGTGGAGAGAGAAAGGATGAAATCAAGAGAAATGTGGAAAAAGAAAAAGAAGAAAAACAGTGAAAGAAAAAAAAAAAAAAAAAACTAGGACTAGGGCTGGACCCAGATAGAAGAAAGTTGCCGGGATGCTTCTACCAGCCAAGGTGAGAAAGGGAGAGATGTGTGGGTGGTTTGCCTGGGTGGATCCCATCAGCCTAGGTTTTATCTATGACCAGGACACCTGATTTAGATGTAGTTCATGCAGGCTCTAAAGGTGACTAAGGTTAGGATCTTTGCTCCCAGAAAGAGCTCTTTCAGACCCCTGGGGAAGCTGGGGCAGGATGGCTGGTTATGATAGTTCCTGCTCGTTTAGGACTAGCTGGGGATCATCTCTGCACCTTCTGAGATATGTAGAAGCAGAGTTCACAGGCCTCCAGAAAGTAGGGTGGTGCACCAAGTGCCAGACTCAAAATGGGATGGCTCTGACCTCTGGAAGAGCAGGGACTGTGCAAGGGATGGCTGGAAGTAGGGGCTGACCACTCCTCAGGTGACCATCAGAGTGAATTATGGAACAAGAGAATTACACCTTTCTTGTCACCAGTCACTGGTATGCATCTGCACCACCAGGTTACCATCTGGATCCAATGATACTCTTCAAAGTTCAAGATGGCCAAGCGGAGTCTTCACACTGTACCATGTTCCCAGCCAGAAAAGCCAGAGTCCACTTGCAGGCTTTCACAGCAAAATGCCAGGTTATTCTCCTCTCCTCAGGGCAACTTGGAGTTCATTGGCCAGGCTCAGCTCTTGATGTGTAAATAAAAGCTAAGGAATTTAGCTTTCTTTCTGGAAAAATCCTGGCTTTCTAGAGTAGTGACTTATTGCAGACTAAAACATCCTACACTGAATATCAAAAAACTGAAAACTTTCTATGTATTTCTGCTTCAATCACGCAAAGACCCTCCCTGAAGATAACTGTGGGACACCCCTGTCCCACATAGGAAAATAAAAATGAGAAAACCACTGTTTCAGAGAGTCCCTCTCATGAGTACATGGGTTTAAAGAGCAAGACTGGAAATCTTTAAGGAGCAGGGTGGAAAATGCCTGGCTCAGACACTAAGAGAAATGACCAGAGCTGAAATATTAGAAGAGAAAAGCAAGGGAGACTCAGCACTCAATAAACACCTACACTGGTCCAGATGCTTTCTCTTCATCTTTTGGCAGAGTCCCCCCAAAGTCCCTCTGCAGAGTGAGATTTGACAAATGAGGAAACCAAGACTCAATGATGGCAGGCAACTTAGCCAAGTGTAAGAGAGTCAAAGAGCAGCATTCGATTCCACGACTCCTGCTTTCAGAGCCTGTGAAAAGCACACAATGGGGATGAACCACAACTGCATTTTTTCTGACCCCCTGAGGCTGCCCTGGGATAAGCCTGGTTTTTTGTGATGTCTGGATTCTAAGAAATCTGGGGTATCAGATGGGAAATAAGGACATGGACCACAATCCCCACCTTACAAGAGTACAGAATCAGATTCAGGGAGAAAGCAATACACACACAAAACTGAGAACCATGGCAGACCATAGCTAGATCTGTTGTGGTGCTGTAGGATAAGCACTGGACTGCAAGGTTGGTTTGAACTGCAAGTTCAGCAGTTCAAATTCACTAGCCACTCCTCAGAAACCCTATACAGGGTCATTTTGAGTTGGAACCGACTCAAAGGTACTTAATAACAACAAGAAGAGGTGGTAAGAGAGTGAAGGGAGTATGTCATCAATGTGAGCCTGTGCCTATGTGCAATGCAGCCTGCTTTTGTGCTGGGGGAGTCCTGATTATCCTGTGCCTCCCCCACTTTCAGCTGCAGCCTTCCTAAATGCCTATGAATCCTGGAAGGGATGTGTACTCTTTCCCCTCCAGACTTCTCCTTCCATGGTGGCACAGTGAACTAAGCATTGGACTCCTAATAAAAGGTTGGCAGTTCAAACCCATTGGGCTCCCCATGGAAGAAACATGAGGTAGTCTACTTTACAAGATTCACAGCCTGGGGAACCCTAGGTAACAGTTCTTTTCTGTCTTATAAAGTTGCTGAGTCTGAATCGATTCAGTGGTAGTGGGCTTGGGTCGGTGACTTAACGCTTAAGCACTTGGCTGCAAACGGCAAGACTGGCAGTTCAAACCCATCCAGGGGCTTCATGGGAGTAAGACCTGGCTATCTGCTCCTGTGAAAAGTACAGCCAAGGAAAGCCTATAGGGTAGTACTGTTCTGTCACATGGGGTAGCTCTGAGTCAGAAATGACTCAACAGCACATAGCAACAATAGCAAAGAGATGAGAACAATGCTTATTGCTTAGGGTTCTGATCTGCAAGACTAAGCTAAGAATGTGACGGGAGCAAGTTAGTTGGTCTACTTTTCTTCCTTCCTTAAGCTTTTCTGCATTCTAACTGCATTTGAATTGCTTTTATAATCACAGAAATAAGTTCTCAAAAGATAAGTTCTGAGTGGAGCATCAGGAGGCACACAGGCCATTGTCGAAGTGCCAGTCCTGCTGTGGCCTTTTCTCTAAGCAGCAGCAGAGAGGATGGCAGAGGAAGGCTTGTAACAGCTGCGAGCTACAGACCAGTTGTGTTTTCTTGGTCAATCCCAAAATGCTCATCTGCTGTGTAGTGTTGTTGTTAAGTGTCACGGCATCAATTCTAACTTACAGCAACCCTGTATAGAGTTTCCGAAGACTTCGGTTTATGTTCTGTTGGGGGCAGTTATAAATCCAGATTACCACTGAACATTGCTCAGTTATGTAGATGCTCCTGAAGGCACTACCACCATATAGTTAAAGGAGCCTTAGAAAACATCTTGTTAATCTCTTCCTTTCCTGGATTCTTTTATTAAATGTTTTATTGTGAATTATGTGATAGTTTACATGGGAGAACATTAGTTTTACATTCATTCTATCATATATTGTCTCATTGCCATGGTTACAATCCCCTCCAT
>NW_006408649.1:8149247-8154017 GCF_000296735.1 Chrysochloris asiatica | reverse complement strand
AGCCCCATTTTAGGTATTCCAGTCAGTTATAGGCAGAAGACAGGCTTACAAGCTTTCTATGGTGATGTTTCTGGCTATTCCTTTCTCTCCCCCTCCAGTGTCTATTTTATAATATAATGCAAGGAAAACCAAGATTCAAAAGACATGCAAGCATCTTAACATTATTCTCCCCTTTTCCACATTCCAACCATGTCTCAATCTCTGTATCCCATAGCCCGGTTGTTCCAAGGTTGTGCATACATCATTATTTACCTCTGTCCCACTCAGCCCATGCAAACGTGTCTAATTGTTCTCCCATCTGCTTTGTTGTTCCATTCACCTCTCCCTTCTTGTATAATGCCCCTCTCCCCAGCACTCAATCTATCCTGTGTCTAATCCCTGCCTTGTGCTCCACCTTCCCCTCCCTCCCCTCACACCCCCAGCATCCCAGCAATCAACAAATATCCTCCCCCACCCCTCTTTAGTATGGGTTCTTTTTCTTAGTCTTTTACAGTAGTGGTCCTGTGCAGTATTTCTCTTTTTGTGACTAATTTCACTCAACATAATGCCCTCAAGGTTCATCCATATTAACTGGTGGTTTGCAGCTTCCTTGTTATTTTTCAACTTTCCTGGATTCTTGAAAAGGGAAGTCATGGTCAGGACTGGACCCAGGACTGTTACCCAGCCTGGCCTCTCCTCTCTGTCTTATGCAGAAATGTTTGAAAAACATAGTTTTCTAATTATAAAAGTAATTACTATTGATTAAAAATACAGAAAAGCATAAGGAAGAAAAGTAGAATCAACGGAACAAAAACAAAACTAAACAAAAAACACAATTGCCATCAAGTTGATTCTGACTTATTGGATTCCAGGTGTGCAGAGAACAGTGCTCCGTAGAGTTTTCATTGTAACCTTTTAGAAACACATCACTAGGCCTTTGTTAAAAAAAATGCATCTGGGTAGATTCACACTGTCAACCTTTCCACTAATAGCTAAGCGCTTAATCATTTATACCACTCAGGGACTCCAGAATCAACTGCTATTAACATATGTTTTTTACTTTAGGCTATAAATATATAATATTCTTATGTATCATACATAAAGTCATAATTATCAAATAGATTTCTATGTGTACAACATTCATAATTGAGAACATATTATTACTTTGCATTACTCTGAATCATGCATTTTCTTGGGTCATAAAAATTCTTCAGAAACATTTCTGGTATGGGCCTGTCCATCCTATAAGAGCACCCTTGTTTCCCATGCTGGCCATGCATGGTGCTTCTTCTTTCTTCTGTCATAGATGTTGCAGTGATGCTTTGAATGCATTTCCCACCCAGGGACTGACTTCAGAGGATATATGGATAGAGTGCTGCAAGGGAGTTCTTGAGATACAAGTGTTGGGCCTTTACCCACAGTCCACTCTGTTCCCTCATGTGTCTCACCCATTTTGCTCTCACCCACACTGTGCAGGAGTACCTGTGCATCTTCCACACTTTCACCAGTCCTGGGCATTGCAAGTCTTCACGAATTCCAAATGTTTTAAATAACATTTTTTTTTTTTTAAATATTGTTTGTTGTTGTTGGGTATGGTTGAATTGGTTCCAACTCATAGTTACCCTATGTGACACAGTAGAACTGCTCTGTAGGGTGGCCTAGCCTGTTGTCTAGTCAGAACCAACAGTCTTTCTAGAAGGATTCTTGGTGGTACTGCAAGATAAGCACTGGACTGCTAACCATAGGTCAGCAGTTCAAACCCACCAGCTGCTCCACAGGAAAAAGATGAGGCTTTCTGCTCCCTTAAAGATTCACAGACTCGGAAACTCTGTACAGGTTCACCACGAGTTGGAATTGACTAGACAATACCTAACAACAACAATCTTTACAGGAACAGATTGTCAGGTCTTCCTCCCGCACAGAGCTGGGAGGTTTGAAGCATTGTGGGTTAACAGTTGATTGTTTAATTTTGTGCCACCAGGGCTCCTTTTGATGGTTTGTTATAGTTGCTAAGTGTTATTGAATTGGTTCCCACTCATAGTGACCCTGTATATAGTTTCCAAGGAGCGACTGGTGAATTTGAACCACCAACCTTGTGGTTCAAACTGACCTTGCAGTCCAATGTTTATCCTACAGCACAAAAAAACTCTTTAATTAAAATGCTAAAACCCACCAAGCCACAGAAAGTCATCTCCTTGCTTACAGGCCATGACCCAGTCTTCTTATTAAACCACCTGGCTGTTGGGTACATAGCAGTGGCTCACAGCTAGCCTGGGGTACCAGAGCGTGGCAGGGAATGGTAGTCATCCCTGCTCTGCCTCTGTTTCCTGTTGGGCTGCATCTGCCAAGCCCTCAGGCCAAAAATTATCCCTTGGTGTCCTGGCATATTACCTGGGAACCCACAGCTAAGAGCAAGGCTATAGCTTTCTTCCTGGCACAGGGAAGGAACATCTAAATTAATGTTTGTTTCCACCAGGAACCACCAATGTCTCTTCTTCAGTGCAGAGTGCTAAACGCTATGATAAAGCCCCCACACCATAGCATGGAGTCCCAGAGAGGAAAAATAATTTTTCTAAGATCAGAGAGCAGGGCACTAGCTCAGATCTATGTCTCTTATCTAATTCCTATATGGCTTTGCACATAAGCTTTCAAAACTTTAATACTCATTATTAAATTTTATTCTCAAAAGAATCCTGTGAAGTAGGAAGAGCTGGGAGACTGTATGTGAAATCATACTTGCAATGATAATTATGATTATTAAAATAATGTTATCTGTAACAACAGCTAATATTTACTGAAGATTTACTATTGCCAAAATTTATGCTGAATACTCCTATGGTTTTCAGTCACGAACCCTTCAGTACTCATTGCCCCTGAGTCCAAAAAATGAAAATTCTCACAATAGGACCAATAAATAACATCATGATAAATGGAGAGAAGAATGTAGTTGTCAAAGACTTCAATTTTCTTGAATCCACAACCAATGCTCAGGGAAGCTTCAGTCAAGACAACAAAGGACAGATTGCATTAGACAAATATGCTGCACAAGACCTGTTTAACGTGTACAAGAGGAAAGATGTCAGTTTGAGGACTAAGGAACACCTGACTGAAGCCATGTTATTTTCAATCACCTCGTATGCATGTGAAAATTGGGCAGTGAATAAGGAAGACTGTAGAAGAATCTATGCATTAGAATTATGATGTTGGAGAGTAATGAGTACTCTGGACTGCCAGAACAAACAAATTTATCTTGAAAGATGGGCCTGACAGTGTTTCATTCTGTTGTGCATATGGCCACTATGAATCAGATCTGACTTAGGGCAACTAACAAGAACAAGTAACAAATGCTAAAGACTTAAATAACACACACACAAAAGCACACAGTGCTGAATGATTTATAGGCATTATCTCATTTAACAGCTCTCAGGAAGGCAGTGAGGGCTCAATAGTAGAATTCTCACCTTCTATGCCAGAGACCTGACTTTGATTCCCAGCCAATCTTTCACATCCACCCATCAGCGGAGGTTTGTGTGTTGCTCTAATGATGAACAACTTTCAGCGTATCTTCCAGACTAAGACAAACTAGGAAGAAAGTCCTAGCAATCCACTTCTACTACTAATGAAATCACCTGACCACAGGAGAAAGATGAAGCTGTTTCCATAAAGCTACAGTCTTGAAAACCCTACGGAGCAGTTCTACTCTGTCTTGTAGGCACACTGTGAGTTGAAATTGATTCAATGACAGTGGATGGGGAGCAGCCCTCCGAACTAAAGACTCATGGGAGTAGATGTTCATATACCCCAGTGCTATCATCCCTTGGATTGTGCAATTCTCAATCTGCCAGGGCTTCCCCAGTAGGGATGGGATCCAGTCAGTCACCCACAGTGGATACTGAGTTGACCAACATTTTCATGGCAGCATTTCTTCCCCTTAACTAGTTTCCTTCACCTCCTGAATAAACCACTTGCATATTAATCCATGCTTCAGAGTCTCTGAGTGGGACTTGAATACCAGGTTAGTGTTGCACTGTGTGCTAATGTGCTGGACTGCAAAGTTAGTTTGAACCTCAAGGTTGACTGTTCAAGCTCACCAGCTGCTCTTCAGAAAGCCTATACAGGGTTGCTATGATTTGAAACCAACTCAGTGACACTTAACAACAACAAGGGAGTCACTGAAACAACAAGGTTTCTGAGCAGTGCGAGTGACATGACCAAAATAGGACTTTCTGAGCGACAGCAGCAAGGCCATAGTGCTTAGCAAAATGCTGAATCAAGGTGACAGAGAGGACTGAGGCCACACTCAGGTACCAGCGAAGCACAGTGATGACTCCACCTTCTCCCTCACTCTGGCCTCCAGGCCCTGCTCCCTCCACCCCTTTGCTAATTGGGAGCTCACTTGCTGCAGTGCTAAACACTGCCTGTTGCACAGCCCAGTTGAAGTCTATGAGAGTGGCTTTCTTCAAAGCTTTCAGTGAGAGAATGGCCTATGGTTTACTTCCTCTCCCTGCCACCTCTAATTTTCAAAAGGATTCCTGCTGAATGACATATCCTTCCTCCCACCAAAAGAAGGGAAGGTACTGAATAAAAATTGAAATCTTTCAAGAAAGTGAGGTGACACAGGAGGCACTCACTCACCTATGTCAAGAAGTTTGGAAGACAGATATCTGGCCAACTGATTGGAAGAGATCCATATTTGTGCCCATTCCAAAGAGAGGTGACCCAACGGAATGCGGAAATCATCAGACAATCTCTTTGATATCCCATGCAAGTAATGTTTTACTAAAGGTAATA
>NW_006408649.1:8143429-8147272 GCF_000296735.1 Chrysochloris asiatica | reverse complement strand
CAAGGCTGTCTGATAAATTTCAAGATGCAACTATTGGTTGTTATGCTCTACCTTGGGATTTAATTTAATTTAGGCCTGTTTTGTTTTTAAACTCTTTTCCTCTCCACACCCCTTGTTCTGGCCTTTTCCCTATTAAAAAAACAGTTCAAGGCCGGCTATTGGGCTGAGAGTATCTGTGCGCATGCAAGGCAGAAGAATCCACCAGTGGTGGAAATGGGGGATGTCTCCACACACTCAGGCACCCCCTCTAGTCACAAGAATGGAGGTACGCAAACAGTGGGTAGCCAATGAACAGATACCAAAAAAATCAGAACAATGCAAAAACGACAAAGTGTATTGTCCACCTTTGCTGCAAGGTTCCCACAGCATTATTCCGTGGTGGGTCTGTTCCCTGCTTTGGTCTTGCCATTTGGTCTCACCCATGTTTTCAGGTCTGGGCCGCTAAGCCCAGCAGATTCAAAAGTATGTGACTGCTTACTTCTGCTACAAGTTCTACTAGCTATAAGCCTTCAAACTTTTAAAATATTCCTACCTATGTGGTTCAGAGTTTTGGAGCTCTGCCCTGAATCTTCTTTGCCTGGTATTCTGTGGTATTGCTGACAACTAACTTCACTGCACCTCTACCCTATCCACCATCAACCCCTGGCCCCCTACTTTAGCTCTTTAAAATAAATAAATAAAACACTCAGGCATATATAATAATTTATACCACCAAAGGACACATTCTGCAAGTCTTCCTCTTGGCTACCATCTCTTAGTCCCTCTTTTCCCATGAATCTAGAGTCCTCAGCTGCTCCCTCTCTCCATGTCCCCATCTCTGCCTCCATCTCTAGTGTTGCTGCTTCTCTGGATAAAGTCTCCCATTCTGTTTGTCCTCTTCTCCCTTGATGGCCCTAGGGTCCTCTTTTTCTGTACTGTAAGATTAACTACTCCCCCATTTTTGTTACAAAACTTCTACCTTTACAATTGTGACAGTCGCAATTAGTCATGATATCAATTACTTACCATTGAATCATAAGAATCTTATCCCCATCTGTTTTACCAGACCCAGCTAGACAAGATGAAAACTATTCAGTAGGAACTCTTTCTTCCCCCAACACTATTAAACTGAACTCTCCCTTGAAATCCTGTAAGCCCATCACTTCATGCCTTTATCGCCCCCTCATTATAGGTAGCCAATGTCTATGTTGTCCATCCCTTTTTACCCTGTGTACACTGGGGAAAGCATTGATATTTGATGTGAAGACTGCTTCCCTCTCTGTTGATATTTAGAGTTACTACCCCACGAGTATAGGTCAAGTTCATCAATTTGTAGCAATTTACTCTAGTTTTCTTTATAAAAAATTATTTTGTTCTTTTTTTTTCTTATCTTCCTCTAGATGAATTCTGATTATCAGGCCATTGAGGCTAGGTCAAATGAGTACTATCTGCAAGTTTGGGTGTTCTTGTGCATCTCCTTTCACTTCATATCAGCTGGATGCTTCACTCTCAGCTCTAGCCCTCTGTGGCTATGTCCTTGTCCATGGGCTCAGGTGTCCCATGTCTCACCACACTTTGGACTAACTAGTCCTTTCTCTTCTCTCTCTTACCTCTAGGTCAATGGGAGTCTGTTGAACGTTGTTGAACTCAGCCCATTTCTTCATTGCTGCCTTTCCCCCTCTTCCACTCATCAGTAGACTAACATGGGCATCAGCAAGCTCACATGCATGCTCATGTGTTCCCTTTGAATTTCAGTCTTAGCGATGGAGTTGTCCTGAAGGAACGGAAATATTTTCTTAAATTTTTGCAATATTTGTCCTTCTGTGATTGACTAAATTCACTCAGCATAATGGCTTCCAGGTTCATCCATGTTATGAGATGTTTTTCGGATTCAACACATCTACTACTCTTATGTTGCATAATATTCCATTGTGTATATGTATCAAAGTTTGTTTATCCATTCTTCCATTGATGGACACTTAGTCTGACTCCATCTTTTTGCTCTTGTGAATAGTGCTGCAATGAACATTGCTATGCATTTATCTACCCGTGTCCTGGTTCTCATTTTTTTGCGGACATATACCAAGTAGACGAATTGCTGGGTCATAAGGTATTTCTGTGTCCAACTTTCTGAGGAAGTGCCATACCATTTTTCAGAGTTCAATGCCATACCATTGAACCATTTTGCAGTCCCACCAGCAATATATGAAGGTCCCAGGCTCTCCATATCTTCACCAGCATTTGTTGCTCTGTTTTTTTCTTAACTTTGCTATTAAACTAGTGTGAAATGATATCTCATTGTTGTTCTGATTTGAATCTCTATGGAGTCCTGGTGTGGCACTGTGGGTTAATGCACCAGACTGCAAAGCCATTTGAACTGCAAGGTCGGTAGTTCAAGCTCACCAGCTGCTCCTTGGAAACCCTATACAGGGTTGCTATGGGTCGGAATTGACTCAACGGCACTTAACAACAACAACAACTAATGATTGTGAACATTTCTTCATATGTTTGCTGGCTGCCTGAATGTCTTCTTTGGTAAAATGTCTGTTGATGTCTTATGCTCATTTTTTTAAATTTGGTTGTTTTTCTTTTTCTGGTAGAGCTGTTGTAATTTTCTATAAATTTTAGATATTAGTCCTTTGTCTGATATGTCATTGAAGAAAGTTATTCCCAGCCTGTGAGCTCCCTTTTTACTCTTTGGTGAAATCTTTTGATGTAAGGAAATTTCTAATTTTTAGGAGGGTCGAGTCATCTGTTTTGTCTTCTACTGTGATTTATAGTAATTGAAAGTATATTTATGCCATATATTAAAGCCCCTAAGGTTGTCCTTATTTTTTCATTTATGATCTTTCTATTTCTATGCTTTGCATTTAGTTCCTCTTAAACACTTTTGTGAAAGATTTGCACAATGCAATAAGTTGTTTGATTTCTTAACTGCTGCTTTCATGAGCATAACTATGGAGTCAAGTAAGCTGAAGTCTTTGATAACTTCAGTATTTTCCTCATTTTTCATGAAGTCATTTATTGGGCCAGTGATGAGGATTTTTGTTTTCATTTCAATGAGGTGTAATCCATACTGAAGGCTATAGTTTTTGATCTTCATCAGTAGATATCTTAAGTCCTCTGGACTTTTCAGCAAGCAAGGTTGTATCATCTGCAGATTATAGATTGTTAATGATTCTTTCTCCAATCTTGATGCATTGTTCTTTTTCATATAGTCCAGTGTCTCAGATTATTTACTCAGCATACAAAAAGAAATATATATGGTGAAATGATACAACCCAGGCTCACAGTTCCCTGACATTTAAGCTATTCACTATTCGCTTGCTCTGTTCAAACAGCTGCCTCTTGCTTTATGTACAGATTCCTCAAGGTCACAAGTAAGTGTTCTGGAATACTCATTCTTCAAACTGTAGTTCATAGTTAGCTATGATCCACATAATTGAAAGCCTTTGCATAGTCATTAAGGGTCAAGTAAATATCTGTTTGATATTCTCTGCTTTCAGTCAAGATCCATCTGATATCAGCAATGTCAAACCAATGAAGAATGCATACCAACCGGAGGGGTTCATTTTCCAGCACCATATCTAACAATGCTCATCTATTATTCATAAGGTTTTCAGTGGTTAACCATTCAGGAAGGACCATTTGCTCTAGAGGATAAGCACTGGACTTGGAACCACAAGATCAGAAATTCAAACTCACCAGTCACTCCTGGGAGAAAGATGAGACTTTCTACGCCATCAAAGACTTACAGCTTTGTGTAAATCAACTATCTAGGGATATTAGTCTCGCTCATACGATTCAAGAGTAAATAGATAAAGGTTTACAAAACAGACTAAATGCTTTAGAGAAAGGAAGATC
>NW_006408649.1:8134359-8142419 GCF_000296735.1 Chrysochloris asiatica | reverse complement strand
AAAAAAGATTTACAGCTTTGGAAGACGTACAGCTCTGGAAAATCAGATTCATGCAGGGTTGCTATGAGTTTGAACCTACTACAGGGCACTTAACAACAACAACCATTCAGAAGCGGTTTGCCTCTCTTGCTTTCTATTCTGTCTTTGGAAGCTCCACTGAAACTTTTCCACCATGGATGACCCTGCTGGTATTTAAAGACTGATGGCATAGCTTCCACCATCAACACAACAACACACAAGCCACCACAGTATGACAAACTGACAGAGGAATGGTGACTTGGTACATAGTAGAAGTTTGATTCATGTTTGCTGGCTGACTGAATGAATGAAAGAAAAAGTACCAAATTCTCCCAAGTTGAAATCCAACAGTCTTTTTACGTGAAGAGGACATTTCTTTGTGTACAGGGATTCTGTGTTGTGGTCAATCATAATAGGTTTTAAAAACATGAAAATGTGGTGCAATTCTGCTAAGATTGGGCCTGGTGGTTGTCTCTTGGTGATCTGTATCTGTATCTGCAGGTCTCTCAGTGATCTGCTTCTGCATATTGCCTGTTGAGAGCCACTGTGCTCACCTGCCCTTCATCCAAGGAGAGCTCTGTGCACGTGGTCTCACTCCACTTCAAGGATGAGCAAAGACCATACTTACCCTCCAGCCTCAATTCCTATACAGTCAGGAGTGATAAAAGCATCCAATAGCCCAGTCCACAGGGACATTACAGACATCTCACGTTAAGAATGTGCCCTTGCCTCAGTTTTCAAGAAAGATTGCAAAGTTGAGGCAGAAATTTTCTGACTATAGGGGAAGGAATAGATTGAAAAAAATAAAATAAAAAGTCACCCAAGAGATGGCTTCACTGATCTTTTCTCACTTCCTTACTGGAGTCCCGTTTCGCTCTGTCACCTTACAGTGATACAGAGTTGATACACATCTTCCTTTCCTGCATAGGAAACTCTGAGAAATAAGCCACCCCCTAAATATTCCATTCATAAAAGGAATCCCATCTTTGTCTTGTCCAGTACTCAGCCCATTTCAGTTTCTGGGCTGAGAGGCTTCTTCCTGGTGTCTGTTCCTCTTATTTTCACCAAGGGTCTCAAATGGAACATAAAGTCATAAATTGTAGTTGTTTTTAGGTGTAATCAAGTTGGTTCCAACTCATTGTGACCCTATGTACAACAGAATGAAATACTGTCCCCAGTCCTCTGACATTGTCACAATTATTGTTATATCTGTGTTCACTGTTACTGTCACTGTATCAAGCCATCCTGTTTAGAGTTTTTCTCTTTTTCACTGATCCTCTACCTTACCAAGCATGATGTCCATTCCTGGGACTGGTCCCTCCTAATAACATCTCAAAAATACATGAGATAAAGTATCTCTATCCTCACTTCTAAGGAACATTCTGGCTGTACTAGTCATAGGTAGAAATCATCAAAGAAAAGACTGAGAGATGTGATCACAAAAAGAAAATGTTTCTACTTAATAAATAAGCCATAAACACAACCCAGATAATATGTTGTTGCTAAGTGCCATCAAGTCGGTTCTGTATCATAGCAAGCCAGTATAGGATTTCCAAGGACCTGTGGTTAGCAATCCAGTGTTTATAATACAGTGCTACACCAGGACATACGCTGTTAAGTGTTGTCAAGTCGGGTCCAACTCATAGTTACCCTATATACAGGGTTTCTGAGAATTGGCTGGTGAGTTTGAACCACTGAACTTGTGGCTCAAATACAACTTTGTAACAAACATTTATTATATGAAGTTAAGTAAAAAAGTATTGTTACTAGGGTTTCAGTTCTAATATGCACAGTTTATTCCAATTAAAATGTGTTTAAACATGTCTCCTTAATCCATGGATGTTGTTGTTGTTGTTGTTGTTGTTGTTGTTGTCAGGTGCCATTGAGTCAGAACCAACTCATAGCAACCCCATGCACAGCAGAACAAAACAATGTCCGATCCTGGGCCAACCTCACTACCGCTGTCACACTCGAGTCCATCAATGATGCCACTTGGCCGATCCATCTCATTGGGGGTCTTCCTTCCTCTCTTTCTCTGACCCTTCACCCTACCCAGCATGACATCCTTCTCCAGCGACTATTCCCTCTGGACAATATGTCCAAAGTATGAGAGACAAAGCTTAGCCATCTTGGCCTCCAAGGAGCACTCTGGCTGCACTTCTTCCAAAACAGATCTATTGGTTCTTTTGGCAGTCCCTGGCACTTTTAGTATTTTCCTCCAACACCACAACTCAAAGGCATCAATTCTTCTACGATGGCTGCAGACAAATTCTCCCAGTAATATACTTAGCCTCATTAGGGTGCGTTCAAAACAAAAAAAGTCCAATCAAAACAGTGGCTTCTGAGAGAATCTGTTGGGTTAAATTCAAGGCAGAGTGGTCAGCTCAGAAGGTTATGGCAACTGTTTTTTGAGAAAGATGAATTAATGCTACATTGGTGGGTAAAAGGCCAGAAAAGTTGTTCTGAGGAATTGTTTTCCCTCACAACAATGCACTTGCTTATTCTTTGAGGGTAGCAAAGGTTTTTCTATGAGAATTCCATTGGGAAATCTTTCCCCCTCCATCCTTGTTGTTGTTGTTAGGTGCCATCGAGTTGGTACCGACCCATAGTGACCCTATGCACAGCAGAACAAAACACTGCCCGAACCTGGACCAACCTCACTACTGTTGCTATGCTTGAGTCCATTGATGCTGCCACTTGGCCAATCCATCTCGTTGGGGGTCTTCCTCCACCCTACAGCCCTGCTATTGCCCTTTTATACTTCTTTTTATTCCCTTCAAGTAACATTGAGAAAACATTATTTGAGTCTCTTGAGGATGCCCAAACTGCCATTCTCAGGTGCTATAAATTAAAAAGCACTGAATTCTTTGGGTAAGGGTTATAGAGCTAGAAACACCCCTTACAAAAGTGTATAGACCTATATGGAGGACATGTCAAGAAACAGTATCTCCTGTTATTTTTGTTTAATAAATATGGGCAGTTCAAATTCACCAGCTGCTCCTTGGAAACCCTATGTAGGGTCACAAGTCAGAACTGACTTGACAGCACTTAACAACAACAACATGGCTAACAAAATGCTTAGAACCATAATATTTAAACAGTTGTTAAAAATCAATAGAAAGAGATATACATTACAGTACAAAATGATAGAAGACATGGGAAGGTAACACAAAAATATAATTGTTTGCTGCCGTTGACTTGGTTCTGACACTATGTACAACAGATGAAGCACTGCCCAGTTCTGTGCCAGCCACACAATTATTGCTATGTTTGAATTCATTGTTGCAGCCACTGTACCAATAAAACTTGTTCAGCGTCTTTCTTCTTTTCAGTGATCCTCTACTTTATCAAATATAATGACCTTCTCCAGGTCCTGGTCCTTCCTGATAATATGTCCAAAGTATTAAAATGAAGTCTCATTATCCTTGTTTCCAAGGAATATTCTGGCTGCCTGTCTTCCAAGACAGATTTGTTCATTCTTTTGGCAATCCATGGAATATGCAATATTCTTCACCAGTGCCATAGTTCAAAGGCATCAATTATTCACTGGTCTTCCTTATTCCTTGTCCAGCTTCTGTATGAATGTGAATCAATTGAAAATATCATAGCTTATATCAGGAACACCATAGTCCATAAAGTGACAACTTTGCTTTTAACACATTTAATAGATCTTTTGCAGCAATTTTGTCCAATATAATAGATCATTTGATTTCTTGGATCCTGTTTCTATGGGCATTGATCGTGGATTTAAAAAAAAAGAAAGAAAGAAATCCTTGATAACAGCAATGTTTCATCTACTTATCTTGATGTTCCTTACTGGGTCAGTTGGGAGGATTTTTGTTTTCTTTATACTAAGGTGTAATCTATACTGAACATTGTGGTCTTTTATCTTCATCTGTAAATGCATAAAGGCCTCTTTACTTTCAGCAAGCAAGGTTGCATTACTGGCATAGTGCAGGTTGCTAATGAGTCTTCCATTGCTGTTAATAATCTATTCAACAAAAAATATGGACAGTATATACAGAGTCACTGTATTAAAAATAAATGATTGCTGTTCAATCATTTCAAGAGACAGCATATGATCGAGAACTAATGGTACTAAGGGAAGAAGCCCAAAATGCACAGAAGGTGAAAAACAAGGACCCAGGAACTGATGGAACGCAAATGGAAATCTTTCAACAAACTGATGAAGCATGGGAGATGCTCATTAATTTATGCCAAGAAATCTGGTAGACAATAAACATCTCTGGCATCTACTGCTTTTAGTCAAGATCTATCTGATGCCAGCAATGATATCCCTCATTACACATTCTCTTCTGAATCCAGTTTGAATTTTTTGCAGTTCCCTGTTGATATGTTTTTGCAGCCATTTTTAAATTATCTTCAGAAAAATTTTACTTACATGTGATATTAATGATATTGTTTGATGATTTACACATTCTATTGGTTTACATCTCTATGGAATGGGCCAACCAATTAGAAGGTATCCATATTTGTGCCCATTCCATAGAGAAATAAACCAACGGAATATAGGCACAATCAAACAATATCATTATCATTAATATCACATGCAAGTAAAATTTTGCTGCCTAGGGTCACTATTAGTTATATCTGACTCAATGACACCTAACAATAACAAACAAGAACTATTTTAAGGAGGCAACTCTTATATAGTTGTACTTTGATAAATCCCACCTTGAGGGACTTATCACCCTGCACAATGTTCCACTGCTATTCATAAGGATTTCACTGGCCAGTTTTTTTAGGAAGTAAATCACCAGGTCCTCTTTCTTAGTTTTCAGCATCACAGAAACCTGCAAGCCATGACAGTATGACAAACTGACAAGGGGTAGATTTTGTCATGGGTCCCACAAATGATCAGTTATGAATATAACTACTGTTTTGGAAACTCCATGAGATTTTATCTTTCCATCCCCTCTGCTTGTGCCTTCAGTTAACTTGGAAATTCAAATCCACTCAGAAGAAAATCTTGGTCATCTATTTCTGAAAAATCAGTCATTGAAAACCCTATGGAGCACAGTTCTACTCTGACACATATGGTGTTGCTATGAGCTGGACTCAACTCAATGGCAATTGGTTTATTCTCTCTCCCAGATCCTGACAAGTTCACCCTTTGTCTCAGCCAACATGAGTAAACACATTTCTTGTATCCTAAACAGCACAATTTTAAAATGCTTTGCCCTTTTCAACTCTTTTCTTATAATTCCTTTAAGAGGTATTCATTTCTCTTCTGGGCTTTGGTTAGTTAATCCTCACCTCATCTCTGCCTTTGGGCAGAGCTGTTCTGGCTCATTTGATATTTGGGGCTATGTCTTCATTTATCCACTATACCTTAAACAATCTATGTAATTCTGAAACTTCCCTCCTACTTGGAAGGAAGGAAACCCATTTGCCTCACTCTACCGTTAATTCATTAAGAAACCCATTAGCAAGAGGATATCACTGAGAACTTCCTGGCTTAGGAAAAATTGTTTAAGTAAATAGAACATTAGATACTAAAAAGTAATTCTATTTTTTTGTAGCCTAACAAATTGAATTTTGTCCTTTTAAGAGTTCCAGCATTTCCAAAAGGGACTAAAATATTCATATTTTGGTCTAGATTAGATTTCCGGAAAACATGAAGAACATGTAACTTATTCTGACAAAGTATTGCAGGGGACACTTTTTAGCATAACTACCTGAGCTTCTGCAGGTATTGGGGAAAAGGCCATCCATTTTCTCCCTCTGATGGGGTCCATCAACTCCTTCTGTTTTAAAGGAACAGCCTATATTATTTATTACTGTCATTCATTCTACATTTCTGCTTGTATGAAACATGTGTGTGTGTTTCAACTGTGGTAGACTTGGGGAGGGAAATACATAAAATCAAGAAATTTCATTCAGATCGGAAACTGTATTTGACTAAGCACCAAAATTCCGAATGGAAATGCAGCTAAAGGGAGATGATGAAAAGAAGCCAAGTGACTACTCTGTTTTGGATTTGAATCAGCCTAGCACCTCTGCTGCCTTTTGCCTCCTACACCCAGACCTGAAAAAGGGATAAGACACTGGGCTTTCTGGAGGTTGAGTTTTCTGGATTTGTGGTTCACAGATAACTGCATAGGAGTTAAGAGGAGGGCTCTACAGTTAGACTACACTGTATGACTTTAACCTCTGTGAGTCTGAAAATGAGTACAATTTCAGTACTTCTCCCACTGTTGTTGTCATGAAGTGCCGTCAAGTTGATTCCAACTCATAGCGACCCTACAGGGTTTCCGAGGAGCAGCTGGTGAGCTTGAATCACCAGCCCTGCAGTTCAAATGGCTTTGCACTTCTCTCATAGGGCTGTATATATCTGGCATATACAATTATAATGGCTGTTATCCTCATGTAATTATGAGGGGGGAAAAACATAAGAGAAGACTTAACAATAGAAAGAGAGTGTTTAAAAAAAAATGAAGAGAGAGAGAGTGAGAGCTGTCAGGAGAATTAATGGAGGATGAGAAAAATGGTAGATGAGAGACTGAAGAACGAAGAATAAAGATGGGGGCTTATCTTCTATTAAGAATCAGAAATACAGAACTTCAAGCTAGGAGAGACCTGGAAGTCCCCATGACAGGCAGCAGACTGCCCTGCTATAACCTGAAAATTTCTAGTCACTGGGAACTCACTCTCTCACAAGGCAATTCTAAACATTTCAATAGTCCTATTTACATAGAACCTGTGTGTTCAAGTCTTATTGGGATCCTACAGTCTAGTGGACTTTGCATTGCTATCATCTATGTCTCATTGCCTGAATGTTTCCTTTGGTTGTTATACCTTCTTTGCAGTGAGATCTGAAAGCACAGGAGAACCAACACTCCCTAAGAGCTCCTAGCTAAGCCTTGAGCTGTTAAAAGAAAGATTGTGGTTTGAACCCACCAGCCCCAGGAGAAAGATGAGATAATCTACTTCCTTAAATATTTACAACCTCAGAAACCCTGTGAGGCAGTTCTGCTCTCTTCTATAGTGTCCCTATGAATCTGAATTTATTCTTTGGTAGTGGTAAAGTGCCCCTAACAGCTCTCAAGTAATGTCTAACAGGAGTGATATAAACTCCCCAGCTCCCTCTTCCTTTGGGAGGGATAGTTCTGTGGTGAGTATTCTACATAAACACAGGCTTCCAGAGTTCCTAGGCAGGATTAAGCTTCAATTGCCCACAGTAGCGACTTGCCTGGTAACATTCCCAATACTGGCTACCTTCCCATCCCTGTCTCACTTCCCTTCTGCATTCCTGGGATTACTTTCCTAAGGATTTTTCTCACTGTTGGCTTCTGAAAGATTATAAACTAAAACAGAGTCAAAACCTGCCTTTCTCGACTTTATTGGAATGATGCCTGGCCTCATGTCTGATGCCACAGGAAAAGAGTGCCTTCAAATTACTAGGAGAAACGTTCTCCTGGACTATAGGCCCTCACTGACTCTCCTGAAATGTGGCTCTTGCACCAGAGCACAAGTCAACACACCTAGTCAGACCAGAACAGAGTCCTCAGGTATCTTGATCTCAACACTGAATTTCTTTTACCTTCAAAATATCATTCTTGGTTTATGCAGATAAAGGAAGAGAAGGTATCTTAAGTGCTACCTAGAGAAACAGAATCACTGATTTTATATATATGCAGGAGTACTGGTGTGGCACTGTAGCATAAGCCCTGGTCTACTAACCACTGGGTCAGTGGCTCAAACCCACCAGTCACTCTTTGGAAACCCTATACAGGGTTGCTGTGAGTCAGAACTATGACTCAGCACTTAACAACAATTACATATACAAGGAGGCTTCAAAAAATTCCATTGTCATTTAATTCCATTTTCCCATACTTTTTAAAGTCTCTTTGTGTATGTGTATATATGTTGTTGTTAAGTACCATGGAGTTGGTACCGACTCATAGTGACCCTGCACAGGGTTTCCAAGGTGGCAAATCTTTATGGGATCACAAAGCCTCATCTTTGTCCCGTGGAATGGCTGGTAGTTTTCAAACTGCTGACCTTGTGGTTGGCAGCCC
>NW_006408649.1:8132445-8133826 GCF_000296735.1 Chrysochloris asiatica | reverse complement strand
TGTGGTTTGAACCCACCAGCCCCAGGAGAAAGATGAGATAATCTACTTCCTTAAATATTTACAACCTCAGAAACCCTGTGAGGCAGTTCTGCTCTTTTCTATAGTGTCCCTATGAATCTGAATTTACTCTTTGGTAGTGGTAAAGTGCCATTGAGTCCATTCTGACTTATAGCAACCTATATAGATTTTCCAAGACTGTAAATCTTTACAGAAGTAGACAGTCTCATCTTTCTCCTGTGGAGTGGCTGATAGATTTGAACTGCCAACCTTGTGGTTAGCAGTTAAGTGCTTATCCTACAGTGTCACCAGGTATCTATTGCCGTTGAGTTGATTCTGACTCATAGAGACTCTACAGGACAGGACAGAAGTGCCCCCACAAGGCTGTAAATCTTTCTGTACTCAAACTGTCACAATTTACTTCCAGGGTGGCCCCAACTAGTGACCTTAATGTAAAAAGACCTGAAGTTAGATTGTCAAAAGGAATCAACAAACTTGGCATTTCACAAGTTGAAAGAACTGAAGGAGTCTGTGACCAAATTAATGAAAAATGCAGGAAGCATGGAAAGAAGATGGAAGGAATACAGAATCACTGTACCAAAAGGTGTTAGTCAATGTTCAGCCATTTCAGGAGGTAGCATATGATCAAGAACCAACAGTATTGAAGGACTAAACTCAAGCTGCACCGAAGCCACTGGTGAAAAACAAAGCTTCAGGAATTGATGGAATACCAATTGAAATATTTCAACAAATGGATGCAGCACTCTATATCAAGAAATTTGGAAGAAAGCTACCTGGCCAACCAACAGGAAGTGAGTGATCCATATCTGAGCCTATTACAAAGAAGGGCAATCAAATATAATGTGAAAATTATCAAACAATAGCATTAATATCATATGCAAGTAAAATTTTGCTGAAGGTAATTCAAAATGGTTGCAGCAAAACATCAACAGGGAACTACTAGAAATTCAAGCTGGATTCTGAAGAGGACATGGAACAAGGGATATCATTGTTGATGTCAGATGATTCTTTACCAAAAGTGGAGAATACCAGAAAGATATTTACCTGGGTGTTATTGACTATTCAAAAGTATTTGACTGTGTGGTTCATAACAAATTCTACATAACATTGCAAAGAAAAGGAATTCTGGAACACTTAATTGTACTCATGTGGAGCTTGTATATAGATAAAGAGGCAGTCATTCAAACAGAATGAGAGGATACTGCATGGTTTAAAATCAAAAGAGGTCTGTGGAGGGTTTATATCTGATCACCATACTTATTCAATCTGTAACTAAGCAAATAATTTGAGGAACTGGACTATATGAGAAACAGTGAAGCATCAGGTTTGGAGGAAGAATAATTAACAGCCTGCAATATACAGA
>NW_006408649.1:8108153-8131975 GCF_000296735.1 Chrysochloris asiatica | reverse complement strand
TATACCATGAATTGCCATAAGAATGAACAAATTTGTCTTGGAAGCTCAGCGAGAATGCTCCTTAGAAACAACGATAGTGAGACCAAGTTTCATTTACTTTAAACATGCTATCAGGAAGGACCAGTCTCTGGAGAAGCACATCATGCGTATAAAGTGAGGGTCAGTGAAAAAGAGGCAGATCTTTAATGCGATGGCTTGATGCAATGGCTTGATGCAATGGCTGCAACAATAGGCTCAAATGTAGCAATGATAGTCTGGATGATGCAGGACTGGCTTTATTTGGTTATACATAGGGTTAATATGCATTGGTACCAACTCTACAGCACCTAACAAGATATGGCGAGAGAGAGAGAGAGAGAGAGATTTTAAGGAATTCGTTCCTGTAATTTTGGAGAATTGGCAAGTACAAAATCTATAGTTGAGGTGACATGCTGGAGAGTCTTGCAGGCTATGTCCCCAAATCCACAGTTCAGAAGAGAACAAAGAGCAAGGGAGTTCTGGTAAAATATTTATTTATAGTCTGTAACAGAATACAACCTAAAGGAGAATTTTTGTTGTTTTTATTTTGCTCTTGAGGCCTTTAACTAATTGATTGAGGCCCACTCACTTTATAGAGGATAATCTACTTCACTTAAGACCAATTGATTTAATCACACATAACAATTGCCCAAACAACTGGACAAGATAGCTTGACCTTGGTGACTCATAAAGTTAGCCATCACAGAAAGAAACACTGATTATGCCTTAACTGGGGACAGGTGATATGCTAAATAGTCCCGCATACCAATTCCATGAATGGTATTAATGAGCTTATGACCACATGGCACATTCTTTATATGAATAGACATATTTCTCCTTCTTTTCTTGTTCTGGCAGCACTACTCTATTGAACCTCAATGACTATAGGACGTAATCTGCTCCTTTTAATTTTAGTCTTGCTTGTTTTCACCTTCCTGGCAAGCCTGCTGGGGGTACGCCTGTCTGTGCCAGGTTCTAGGCATGAATAAGCCTGTGTCTAGTTTTCCAGAAGTTGACAGCCTGAGGGATTTAGACTCATACAAAAATAACTGTAGACCATCCAGATGGTATAAGGGCTTAAGTAGAGGCTTATAGAGCTGTGGGAATAAATGAGAGGGAGATACTAACTATGCTGGGGAACGGGGTGACACAGCATCAGTAAAGATGTTTTGGGAGGAAGTGGAATTTAGGGTGGCCCTTGAATAACAATAGCAACAATAGCTAACTTTGTTGAGACTAATAACAACAATATTTAGAACTAAGCATGCTCATTTTAATCACTTGGCATATTTAAATTACTTCATTCCCACCACAAATCCACAACGTGGATCAATAGGTTGATTAGTGCTCTACTCTCCCTAAATTCATGTTCATCTAGAATGTGACCTAGTTGAAAATAGATTCTCTACAGATGTAATTAGTTAAGATGAAGTCATACTGGATTAAGGTGGGCTCTAAATCCAATGACTGGTATCCTTATGAAAAGAGGAGAGGACACACAAGGGACAGAGGGAAGTTGGTCATGTGATGAGAGAGGCAGATATTGGAATTATACCACAAGCCAACCAGCATGCCAGGAGCCGCGAGAAGCTGGAAGTGACAAATAAAGATGCTCCTTGAGAAAGCTTCAGAGGGAACATGGACCCACTGTACTGTGATCCCAGATTTCTGGCCTTCAGTACTGCGAGAGAAAAAATTTCTGTTGTGATAAGCCACCTATTTATGGTAGCTCGTTAGAGCAATTTAGGAAACAAATATACATGGGTACTATGTTAGCTATCATTTTACAGATGAGAAAACTGAAGCACAGAGATGTTACATCATTTGACAGAGGTCACATGACTTGAAATTATCAGAGGCAATCAATAGTATGAAACAAAATATGCACCGATTGTTGAATGGAAAACTGATTTGCTCTGCAAACCTTTACCCAATTTACAACTAAAACTTTTTTTAAAAAGCAAAACTATTATAGAATGAATCTGGGCCGAAGGACATTCTGGATTACATACATAGTTTGAGGAAAGACTTCTTTATAGTTGTTTCATTCCAACTCATAGCAACCCTATGTACAACACAAAGAAAGACTGCTCAGTCCTGTAACATTCTCACAATCAGTATTAAGTTTGCAGCCGCTGTGCCAATCTATCTCATTGAGGGTTTTCCTCTTTTTCACTCATCCTTTTCTTAATCAAATATGATGTCTTTCTTTGGGGACTGGTCCTTCCTGATAACATGTCCAAAGAATATAAGACAAAATCTCACCAAACTAACTGCTAAGGAGCATTCTGTCTATACTTTTTCCAAGACGTATTTGTTCTTCTGACAGTCCATGGAATAGTCAATATTCTTCACCAAATCCATAATTAAAAGGCATAAATTATTCTTTTGTTTTCCTTTCCTTGTCCTATCATATACATATGGGAAATACTATATATTGGATCTAGTGCATTTTAGTCCTCAAAAAGACATCTTTGATTTTTAACACTTTTAAAGAGATCTTTTGCAGCAGATCTGCCCAATGCAGTATGTCATTTGTTTCTTGATTTCTTCTTCCATGGCATTGACTATGGATCCATGTAAAATGAACTCCTTGACAACTTCAATATTTTCTCATTGAAAATATTGTTGTTGTTGTGGCTGTTATTAAATGCTGGCAAGTCGATTTCAACTCATAGCAACCCTGCATAGTTTCCAAGGAGTGGCTGGTGAATATGAACTGTCAACCATGTGGTTCAAACTGACCTTGCAGTCCAGTGCATCATCCCACAGAGCCACACCAGGCTGCCAGTGAAAATACTGTTGTTGTTGTTGTCAGGTACCATCGAGTTGGAACCGACTCATAGCACTCATGCACAGCAGAACGAAACAATGTCCGATCCTGGGCCAACCTCACTACCGCTGCCACACTCGAAGCCATCAATGATGCCACTTGGCCGATCCATCTCGTTGGGGGTCTTCCTCTTTTTCTCTGACCCTCCATCTTACCCAGCATGACATCCTTCTCCAGCAACTGTTCCCTCTGGACAAAATGTCCAAAGTATGAGAGACGAAGCTTAGCCATCCTGGGCCTCCAAGGAGCACTCTGGCTGCACTTCTTCCAAAACAGATCTATTGGTTCTTTTGGCAGTCCATGGCACTTTCAGTATTCTCCTCCAACACCACAATTCAAAGGCATCAATTCTTCTACGATCTTCCTTATTCACTGTCCAGCTTTCACATCCATATGAGGCTATTGAAAATACCATGGCTTGGGTCAGGCGCACCTTAGTCCTCAAGCTGACATCTTTGCTCTTCAATACTTTAAAAAGTTCCTGTGCAGCAGATTTGCCTAATGCAATACGTCGTCTGATCTCTTGACTGCTGCTTCCGCAAATGTTGATAGTTGATCCAAGAAGAATGAAGTCCTTGACAACCTCAATTTTTTCTCCGTTGATAAGAATGTTGTTTACTAGTCCAGTGGTGAGGATTTTTGTTTTCTTGACATTGAGATGCAATCCATACCTAAGGCTGTGTTCCTTGATCTTCATCAGTAAATGTTTCAAGTCCTCTTCACTTTCAGCAAGCAAGGTTGTATCATCTGCATATCGCAGGTTGTTAACATGTCTTCCTCTAATCCTGATGTCACGCTTTTCTTCATAGAATCCAGCTTCTCGTATTATTTGCTCAGCATACTAGAGAATGGGAAATCATATATGGAAGGGATTGTAATGTAGGATTCAAGGGGGAAATGAGGATGTGTACTGAATATAAACTAAGGCCATAAATGTGGGTGAGGCCTCAATCCAGTGGAGGAATGCAGAATTCTGAAGTAATTAACTCGGATGTCATCACGTGGATAGTGGGAAGCCTCAGAGATGTTTGAGTAGGTTGAGCAGGTATAAAGAGCAGATTTGAGGTTTCTACAGATCATTTTAGGATTGGTATTGTTGAGTGCTGTCGATTCGGATCTGACTCAAAGTGACCATGTATAGGATTTCTGAGCAGTGGCTGGTGGGTTTGAAGTGATGACCCTGCAGTTGTCAGTCCAGTGCTTATCCTACAGTACCAAACCAGGACTCCCATCATAGGAGAGGAGACCAGAAAGCAGAAAATATCTTAGAGATTCTGTGGTGTAACATTGGCAGGTGCCAGAAGTCTCAGAGTGGTCTAGGAAGACAATCTTCAGCTTGCTCAACATCCAGAGGTAGTGTCACGGGTATGGTAGAGCTCTGTGGAGTGATGGCAACTATGTGAATGGGTGAGGAATGCCACAGGATCAGATATCCAGATCTCTGCCAAACGAGAAAATTGGAAAAGCTCACCTCCTACTGACCTACCATCTTCTCCAGGCCCTTATGCACCTTGCTCCCCTCATCTTCAAAGCTACTGTCCTGAAAGGATGCAATTGTCACACTCACTGGGGGGGCAAAAAAGTGATGGAGTGCTCTCCTCTAGGTATCTGTATTTGGTCATGGAGACTGGATTCTCAAGACAACGGAAGGGCACACTAATCGTGGAATGTATAGGGGGACATACTCCTCTTTTAGATTCCCCATTAAGACCTTTGTTCTTAATGTTACTCTGAAAAGAGGTCATTACAAAAGACGATAGGTATTCTTATATTGGAAGAGCCATATCTAACACCTATATTAAGAGGGTAACACTATCATGCCATTCCCATACCATCTGATTCCACCTTCCACTGGTTTGGTGTTGTCTCAGTTCCTAGTGCTGCTCTAACTAAATACCACAAAGTAATTATTTGAAGAATGGAAATTTACTGTCTCATAGTATTGAAGGCTAGAAGTCTACATCAGGGTACTGGCATGTTTATTCCTTCTGAGAGACCTGAAAGAGAAATTGTTTTATGCGTTTCTCCTAAATTCTGATGTTATAGTTGTTAAGTGTCATCAAGTCATTTCCAACAAAATAGCAGACCTGTATAGGGTTTCTGAGGAGCAGCTGGTGGGTTTGAATGGCCAACCTTGAAGCTCACACCAACCATGTAATTGAAGGCTTATCCTACAGTGCCACACTAGGACTTCTAATGGCTCCTGGCAATCCTTGGCATGCTTAGATTTATAAATGCATCTTCTTATGGTGTCTTGTCCCTATATGTCTGTTACCTCTTTTATGACACCACTCTAAAGGGATTAGAACCTATCCTGCCCCAGTGTAACTTCATGTACACTTAACTAATAACAAACACCTTCAAAGGAAGTCCTTGTTTTCACACAAGGGCATGTTCACAGATATAGGGATTAGGATTTAACATTCAGACACAATCTAATCCATAGCAGGTGTATCATGAATAATATGCTTTGAAATGCGATCAAATACAAGATCTCAGGCAATTACTCTAACTCTGAAAAGCAGTAAGGCAGATGCTATGATCCTTATTTTATGAGAGAGAACAGAGGTTCTAGTAAACTAGAGGTTGAGTTTTAGGAAGGTAAGCAAGGAAACTCTCTCTCTCTTTTATTTGTTGCGCCTGCTTTGCCTCACATGGATTTTGCACACGGTGAATGCCTACTAAATGCCTGTGGAATGAATCACTGAGGCTCAGTGAGGGTTCATGCCCAAGGTCACACAGGCCACAAGAAGTACATTTCCAAACCAGGTCTTCCCTGATCTGTGCTGGGATAATGAGTGTCCAACTCTGAGGGACAACAGAACGAGGGCCATAACTGGGGCTGAACATCTGATTTTCAGATGTGGGCTAAAAGGGCCATGGCACAGAAGCACTTCTTCTGGGAATGTTTGTGCTTTGTGTTGAGCAGTCCTGCCTGCCTGCCTGCCTGGTGCTGAAAGGCTTTCATCTATACATTAAATTCCTTTCATTACCTCTGCCTTTGGAGTAAATGAAGGTGGCAGGTCTCTCTTCTCATGGGATTAAATGCAAAACCATATCTAGTCCTGGAAAACATGGTGATGTGACCTTTCAGCATTTGAACAAACAATTAATGAAGGAAGTACTACGGCTATTAAGATTAGTTAATTTTTGAAGTGCTCATTGAAGCTGTGCTGGGCTCATGAAGCCACACGATGCAGAGCCCCTGGCGGGCTGTCGGTGACCTGTAAAGAGCACAAAGCAAATCTCTGAAAGTTGCCTCATCAGTCCCATGATGAGACCTCAGGTACCAACTGATCAGAGACTAGAACTCAGTTCCACTTTCACTGTCTCTCTCTTTCTCACCTACTACCTGCAGTCCCCTTGTTGGATACTTTATCTATACCATCTTCCATCCTCCCTGTTGTTGGTAAGTGCCCTCAAGTCAGTTCCGACTTCCCAGGAGTGACTGGTGGGTTTGAAAGCTACTAAAATGAATCTAATTTTACAGATGAGGAAACTAAGGTTAGAGAATGTTCAGTAACATTCTTAAAATCATACAGCCAGGAATTTCATTCTTTTTTAACCTCATCAAGTTCACATTGATACACACTCTTATAGCAGCTAAGATGACATCTGAGCTTGTTCTTTCCTATTGCTGTTATTTTTGTTGTTGTTGTTGTCTGCTTTTTTGTTTTACTTTTCTTTCTTTAGGAACACTTTTTCATTCTTCAGCATAGGCCCACACTTCTAACATTTGTGGGCTGGAAAAGGAGTGTAAATGAATGTTTACTTGTATACCTCCAATAATTTTAAAGTTATAAAGTCATACTAACAAAATATTCAATAAATTATATACTATCCTCCTACTTTGACAGATATACCTTCATAAAGATCTGAAAAGTCATATTCCAATGTAGATTTCCCTGTCTCTTTGAAGTTCCACTCTAGAATATGGGTGATGGGGAGATCCCTTCTTCATCTTCCTGCTCCCAGCTCTAGTCCCTCCAAGTAAGGGACTTGCTTTAATGCACAGAGCTAAGCTTGCTCTTCAGCGTAGAGATGCTAACGCAAATACAAGAAATGATGAAGCAAAAGAGCTGAATAGAAAATTTCAAAGGGCAGCTAGAGAAGACAAGGTCAAATATTATAATGAAATGTGCAAAGACCTGGAGTTAGAAAACCAAAAGAGAAGAACACGCTTAGCATTTCTTAATCTGAGGGAACCAAAGAAAAAATTTAAGCCTTGACTTGAAATACTGAGGATTCTGTGGGAAAAATACTGAATTATGCAGAAAGAATCAAAAGAGGATGAAAGGACCACATAGCATCACAGAATAGTTGTGGGATGACATCAAGAGCATCATACTACAAGAAATCAAAAGGTCATTAAGAAGACAAGAAAGAAGGAAAAGACCAAAATGGATGTCAGAAGAGACTCTGAAACGTGTTCTCCAGCATAGAGATGCTATAGCAAATCGAAGAAATGAGTAGATAAAAGAGCTAAATAGAAAATTTCAAAGGGCAGCTAAAAAAGACAGTCAAATATTATAATGAAATGTGCAAAGGCCTGGAGTTAGAAAACCAAAAGGGAAGAATATGCTCAGCAATTCTCAAGCTGAGAAAACTGAAGAAAAAATTCAAGCCTCAACTTGCAATACTGGAGAAGTCTGCGGGCAAAATATTGGATGATGCAGAAAGCATCAAAAGAAGATGGAAGGACCACATAACATCACTGTACCAAAAAAGAAGTGGTCCATGTTCTATTGTTTCAAGAGGTAGCATGTGCTCAAGATTTTTGTTTGCTTTAAATTGAGGTACAACCCATACTGAAAACTGTGCTCTTTGATCGTCATCAGTTTTCTAAGACTTCATTTTGCTTGGAATCACCATCAGCATTCATGGAAACAGCAGAAAAGAAATGCAATAACCTATTGCATTAGGCAAATCTGCTGCACAAGGCCTCTTTAAAGTGTTGAAGAGCAAAGATACCAGTTTGAGGACTAAGGTGCGCCTGACCCAAGCCATGGTATTTTCAATAACCTCATATGCATATGAAAGTTGGACAATGAATAAAAAAGACTGTAGAATAATTGATGCATTGAGTTAGATATATTAAAAGTACCATGGACTGCCAGAAGAACAAACCAATCTGTCTTGGAAAAAGTACAAACAGAATGCTGCTTTGATGACAGGATGCCCAGACTCGATCTCTCATTGTTGTTGTTAGATGCCATTCAGTCAGTACTGACTCATAGTGATGTTATACACAGCAGAACGAAACAATGCCCGATCCTGGGCCAACCTCACTACTGTTGCCACGCTTGAGTCCACTGATGCTGCCACCTGGCCAATCCATCTCATTGGGGGTCTTCCTCTTTTTCTCTGACCCTCTACCTTACCAAACATGATATCCTTCTCCAGTGACTGGTCCCTCCTGACAGTATGTCTGAAGTATGAGAGATATATTATACGGACATATCATACTTCGGACATATTATCAGGAGGGACCAGTCTCTGGAGAAGAACATCATGCTTTGTAAAGTGGAGGGTCAGGAAAAAGGAAGATCATCAACAAGATGGATTGGTCAGCACTGTGGCAGCAACAATGAGCTCAAGCGTAGTAATGACAGTCAGGTTAGCACAGGACTGGGCAACATTTCATTCTGTTGTGCGTAAGGTATCTATGAGTCATAACTAAATGGATGACAACAACAAAAGCAATGGGGAATTACTACATCATAACTACCAAATCACTAAGAATGCAGGCCCAGTCAGTTTGCCGCAAAACCTTCATTATTACAGTAGCTAAGTGTATGAACTACTTGCACCAGTTAGGGACTCCTAGAAGAGACAAGTTTACTCTCAAATTTTATCCTCCTGTCAGATTCAGGATGTAGGGGGGGGACTTTCCTTAAAGGCATCACCACCCAGGTTCTCATGCCAGGCTCAGCCAGGAAAGCTCTTCAAACTCTTAGATCCCACAAGGTTGGCTCCATGCTGGGCTCTAATGGATATTATTGGCCTCACTTCACAGGATCTGCTTTGTGTTCTCATGAGGATTAAATAATATGCTGTGGGAAAAGGTAGAGGGAATTTTGAAGCCAGGAGAGCCTGTGTCTGTACACAGTCACAGTGAGTAGAACAGGGTCTGCCTGGAACCACTGTGGGCCCTTTCCACTGTCTCAGCCTCTTGCATGACTTGTTTACATCAGCTGTCGTCGCCATTACACACAATGTTGCTTACAGGTAATGAGTGGGGGCTGGGGGTGGGTGGTAGTCAGATAGAGGGAAGACTCACAAAAGGAATGAAGCTGGGACCTCTTTCCTGTGGGATTTCTCTTGAAAGTTGAAGTCCTAACACCACATGCTTCCAAAATATCACATTATTCATAAGCAGAAGGATAATAACCTCATCTATGAAATGACTAATAAGTATAAGTCACTACCTTTTTCCACAGCATATTATTTAATCCTCATGAGAACACAAAGCAGATCTTATTATAAACCAAAAACCAAACTGGTTGCCATTGAGGTGACATCCACTCATGGTGACCCCTTGTATTACAGAGTATAACTACTGTACAGGTTTTCTTTGTTGACATCTTTACAGAAGCAGATTGCAAAGCTTTTCTTCTCCACTACGACCAGAATCCTGGTGTGGAGCTGTGGGCTAACACGTCAGACTGCAAAGTCACTTGAACTGCAAGGTCAATGGTTCAAGCTCACCAGCTACTCCCTGGAAACCCTATACAGAGTCGCTATGGGTGGGAATCAACTCAACGGCACTTAACAACAACCACTGTATAGATTCAAACTGCCAACCTTTAGGTTGGTTGGTTGTTGCTGTTGTTGTTGTTGTTGTTGTTGTTGTTAAGTGCTGCCAGGTCAGTTCTGACTCACTGTGTCCCTTTATATGGTTTTAAAGGCTGTAAATCTTTGTGAGAGCAGAAAGCTTTCTCTTTCTCCTATGAAGCCGCTGGTGGGCTCAAACTGCTGAGCTTGTGGTTAGCAGTCCCGTACTTATCCTACAAAACCAATGTACTTCCCTTTAAGTTAGTATTCTAGTGAAACCATTTGTACTATCCAACAACCTAGATATAATGCAGCTCAGGAATGAAAGAGCTGGGATTTGTAGCTATGATGAGTAGGAAGCCTATGTCTTCTCTACTCCTACACATGGGAGTTTGTGTTTTTTCCATGTGTGACAAGTAGCATTTACTCTTTAAAAAAAAAAAAAAAAAAATCTTTTATTGTGAATTGAATGAAGGTTTATAGACAAGATCATCAGTTTTGCATTTAACAAAAAATATAATTAGTATCATCTCAATGATTGCAATCTCCCTCATGCAAAAACAGTTGCTTGCTTCCTCTCTGTGGTTGTTGTTGTTGTTGTTAGGTGCCATCGAGTTGGTACCGAATCATAGCGACCTTATGCACAACACTGCCCCATCCTGGGCCAGCCTCACAATTGTTACTATGTTTGAGCCCATTGATGCTGCCACTTTGCCTATCCATCCTGATGAGGGTCTTCCTCTTTTTCTCTGACCCTTTACCTTACCACCTCCCTATGGTTATCCATGTGCAAATATACTCTGTCAGACTTTTAATGTTTGTTGTTGTTATTGTTAGGTTCCCTCTAGTTGGTACCAACTCATAGTGATCCTATGCACAACAGAAGGAAACACTGCCCAGTTCTGCACCAGCCTCACAACCATTGCTATGCTTGAGCCCACTGCTACTGCCACTATGCCAATCCATCTTGTTGGGATCTTCCTCTTTTCCTCTGACCCTCCACTTTCCCAAGCATGATGGCCTTCTACAGGGACTGTTCCCTCCTGGTAATAGGTCCAAAGTATGAGAGATAAAGTCTGGCCATCATGGCTTCTAAGACGCATTCTGGTTGTTTTTTGGGCAATCCACAGTACTTTCAATATTCTCCTCTAACACCATAACTCAGGTACATCGATTCTTCTACAGTTTTCCTTATTTCTCCACTGTTGAACTTCCGCATGCATATGAGGTAATGGAAAATATCACGGCTCGGGTTTGGTGCACTTTAGTGCTCAAAGTGACATTTTTGCTCTTGAATACTTTAAAGAGGTCATGTGCAGCAGATTTGCCCAAGGCAATATGTCATTTGGTTTCTTGCTTCCATGAGTGTTGATGGCTTATCTGAGCAAAATAAAGTCTTTGACAACTTCAATATTTCTCTATTTATCATGATACTATATATTGGTCTAGTGGTGAGGATTTACGTTTTCTTTACATTGAGGTGCAACCCATACTGAAGGTTGTGGTCTTTTAACTAACAAGGTTGTATCATCTGCATATTGAAGGTTGCTAAAGAGTCTTCCTGCAATCCTGATGCTACATTCTTCTTCATAGACTGCAGATTCTCAAATTATTCGCTCAGCACACAAATTGAAGAAGAATGGTGAAAGAATACAACCCTGGTGCACATCTTTCCTAATTTTAAACCATTTAGTGTTCCTGGTGTGGCACTGTGGGTTAATGTGCTAGGCTATAAAGTTGATACAACACCAACGGCATATATATATGTATGTTGTTGTTGCTATGTGCCGTCGAGTCAGTTCCAACCCATAGCGACCCTGTACAGGGTTTCCAAAGCTATAAATCTTTATGGGAGCAGAAAGCCTCATCTTTCTCCCACGGAACAGCAGGTAGTTTCAAACTGTTGACCTTAAGGTTCACAGCCCGATTTGTAACCACTATACTACCAGAGCTCCTTATATGTATGTATGTGTGTATATGTGTGTGTATATATCCCACTCTTCATCCCATACCCATTCAGTTTGTGTCTCTTTCCATGTATCTACACACAGAACACTACTGTTGCAAGGTTGCATCATATATAGCACTATTTACCTGTCTTCTTCAGCCCATGCATACCTCCCTGTGCCTTTACCTATTTTCATTTTTCTGCCAACCTCCTTCTTGTTGTGCACTGTCCTACCCTTTCTTGTATATTGCCCTCCTCATCATCCACCCTCTAGCTAGTGAATTACTCTCCCTTCTCCCCATCCCTTGTAATCATCAAAGAATGTTTATTTTAGTATGAAAAGTTTTTCTTCCGTTTTTACAACAGTGGTCTCATACAATATTTGTCCTTTTGTGATTGACTTATTTTACTCAGCATAGTGTCTTCCAGGTTCATTCATGTTATGAGGTGTTTTGCAAATGCATCATTATTCTTCAACATTGCAGACAATTAGTATTATCATTGACTCTTTTCAGTTGTTACAAATATATTCATTCAGCAACCATTTTCATGACATATATATCTATATATCTTTATCTATATATATGGTTTTGGGAAAGAAAGAAAAAGAAGTGGGGAGGGACAGAGAAGAGAGAAGAATAGGAGAAAAGGAAAGAGAGAAGAAAGAAGGATGGGAGAGAGAGAAAGGTAAAAGAAAAGAAAGATGAGGAAAAGTGAATGAGGGAGAGACAGAAGAAGACAAAGGAGACAAAAAAAGACAAAAGGATAAAGAGAAATAATGGTCTTGACAGTTTGCTCTGTGCCAGGTCTGTCTGTGTGACCCCATAGTCAACCCTCCTGGGGTTCACAGCCTGATAAGAGAAGCAGACAGGTGAGCACAGGGTGGAACATTGCCTTAGGACAGCACTTTGCATGAGGACAGCACTAAGGAAAGGAGCCATGGTGGCAAGGTTGTCAGTTCAAACCTACCAGCTACTCCACAGAAGAAAGCTGAGGCTGTCTGCTCCTCTACAGATTCACAGTCTCAGAAGCCCTATGGGGGAGTTCTACTCTGTCCTGTACAGTTGCTATAAGTCAGAATTGACTCGATGGCAGGGCATTTGCGGTTTTTGTTTGTTTGTTTGGGCTCAGGGAAAGCTCCAAAGAGGGGCCTCTGTGTGCAGTCTTGTGGGATTTCGACATTTCTCCCTGCAGATACAATGAGGAAGAGCATTCAAACAGTAGAAAATAGTTCACAGAACAATAGGAAATGGACACTTTGCAGTGGAAATTGTTGTTTTTTTTTTTTGAAGCATGCTACTTTTTAGATACCAGAGTACATGATTCAGTAACTGTATTCCTCTAATTTATGTCAAGTTCTGAGTCTCTGGGTAGATAAAATTGTTTTCAAGTTAAATCTCCATTATCCCTTTAAGATGACCTCTACTGTTCCCTTGGCTTTTGTGAGTCATTCACAGCCACACAGGTCAACTCCCCAACCTTGGTGCCTGGGCTCAGAGAGTTAGGGGAGCCTAACATCTTTCTTCAGTAGCTGGGGCAGAAGTGAATCCAGGAGGGAAAGTGTGCCCTTAGGCTCATCAGTATTAAGCAGCAGGGAGAAGTGGGTACCTGCAGGACAGATATTTGTGGTGAGTTGTCGCTAGGCAGCACTGGCTGCTTTCCAGGAGAACTTGCCAGCAGACAATAAATACCAGGCCAGAACTTCCAATTTGGGGTGACCATAAATCCTGGTGTGGTGCTGTGGGTTAATGCGCTGGACTTAAGGTTGTTTGAATCACAACATCAGAAATTCAAGCTCACCAGCCACTCCTAGGAAACCCTATACAAGGTCATTATGGGTCGGAACTAACTCGATGGCAAACAACAACAACTTAAGCTTTAAGAATCCATAGAGCTCCATGAAAAGTGGCTTCAGCAGGGGCAGTGCCCTCTCCCCTCAGAACCCAAGTCACTGTATCCCAGGCCTGTTCCCCTGTCCACGCTTCCCTGTTTAGTCTGCTCTTTCCTCTCTCACAGTAGTAAGGTTTCTGTCAGGAAAACGGCACCTAAATAACAACAATAACAATAGAAACAATGAAATGACAGTACGTATGTCCACCAGTTCACTTAGCCCTCATGTCAACTCTGCAAAGTAACACGTGTTTGCCCATTTTGTACTTGAGAGAATGACTAATCTGGGAACAGAGCTGGTAAGTGATGAAGTCTGGTTTCACTCCACCTATGTCTGGTATTGTAGGATAAACACTGGATCACAAGGTTGGTTTGAACCACAAGGTTGGCAGTTCAAACTCACCAGCTGCTCCTCAGAAAGTCTAGACAGGATTACTATGAGTTGAAACTGACTTGACAGCACTTAACAATAACAACATGTCTGGTTATATTATATCATGCTATTTTTGAAATGAATGCACTCTGAGCTATCATTGACTAATATTCATTATAGCTTCAAGCATGTCTTTCAACCCCAAATAGGGTAGGGGCATAACAGAGTCTTAGGACAAAGGGATAAAGCTCTGAAGGTGGAATTTCGGGAAGCAGAAGAGACCTTCCCAGAAATCACCCCTCATAGGCTGTTTTCTATTTTATGCTTGTGTAGGACCAACTCTTTGAATACATTTCTAGCTGGTTCCATCTAAATTGACGTTCAATTTAAATTGAGTTAATTTTTTTTTTTTTTTTTAAAGGATAAGCCTGAAGAATTGCCTGTCCTTTCCCCACAGGCCGGGCAGTTTAAAGTGAGAGGGGACTAGTGAGCAAAACTGAGCACTTAGAGGCACAGGTTCTTTGCAGAGGGGTCCTTTTTCTTTCCCTCCAGTCCTGGTGTGGCACTGTGGGTTAATGCACCAGGCTGCAAAGCCATTGGAACTGCAAGGTTGGTGGTTCCAGCTCACAAGCTGCTCCTCGGAAACTCTTTATAGGGTAGCACTTCACAACAACAACAGCTAAACATTGGGAGTCCTGGTGTGGCACTGTAGGATAAGCACTGGACTGCAAAGGTCAATTTGAACCACAAGGTTAGTGGTTCAAATTCACCAGCTGCTCCTTGGAAACCCCAGACAGGATCTCTATGAGTTAGAACTAGTTTGACAGCACTTAACAACAACACAATACATCGAGTCTTTCAACCTGTGATAGGCACTTGACATGCATTATTGCTTTCAATCCCCATAACTTCCTTACATTCCATTTTGTAGATGAAAAACTGAGACTCAGGGGTGTTAAAGGATTTTGCAAGGGTCACATAACTAATGGCAGAACCAGGTTTTAACCCCAAGCTTTTGTTCAAAGTCGAGTCTCCTTCCCTTATGCTTCACAGGCAGCAGCTCATCAAAGAATAATCAAACACATTTTAGAAAGGAACTTGGGAAAGTTTGGCTACTACTTTCTCACCCCATTAATCACTTGGTATTTTTACAAGGGAACAAAATGCACTCTCTGTAAGATTCATAACTGCTCTTAGAATAACTAGGGTTTGTAAAAAGCCCTGACAATGTTTCTGTTGGTTTTCTCATGGTAGTTTGTGTACATCTTTAATTTTATATTTAAAATGTTAAGATACAGATGCAAGCTGTAAATGCAGTCCCAGTTACATTTTTCTAGGAATGGAGAGGGGAAGGAAAGGTGAGCCCACTCCACTAGACAGAGGGCTGTGGTCTCTCCTGGCAGGGCAATAAGGTGGTAGTTAAAAAGAATAAAAACAAAACAAAACAAAACAAAGAGGAACACCATCATCTTTCAGGTTCTGCTGTTATTACTAGTCAGCCCTGATGCATGATGAACCCAGGCACAGTGAATGGGACCCTTGTGATCCAAAGGATTTTCCCTGTCTGATTTTGGGGCCTTGTTTCCTCTTCTGGAAGTTCTACTGAGACTTGGTCAGCATGCTAACAATGTGCAAGCCTCACTGACAAATGGATGGTGACTGTACATAGGGGCACTGGCCAGAAATCAAACCCAGGCCTCCTGCATGGAAGGCAAGTATTCTACCCCAGAACCACCAATGTTCCTAACTTGGCTAATAACATGAAAATATCAGCCATATGGTATGTGGGCCTCCATGTGTATTCCTGCCCTAGGATGTAGCAGTTTTTCCCTGCAGACACTATGGGAAAGAACATCCCAGACAGTAGAAAATGAATCATAAAGCACACCGAAAATGGACACTTTCTGTGGAGATTTTATTTTTTAATCCTATTTCTCAGATACCATTGTTGTAGTTGTGTGCCTGCCTTCATGTTGGTTCTGACTCATAGTGACTCTATAGGGTTTCCAAGAGTGACTGGCACGTCTGAACTCCTGACCTTCTGGATTACCAGTCCAGTGCTTATCCTACATCACCATACCATATTACCCCTTCCCAAAAGCAACTCATAACAACTCTGTAAGACAGGCTTCCCAAAGCAGTAAAACTTTACAGAAGTAGACTGCCTCATCATTCTTCTTCGGTTAATAGTCCAACGCTTACCCCACTATGCCACCATAGCATCAGATTAAGTCAATTTATGCAAGTCCTCTCTCCTCAGACCCTACTTATCAGACTGGTGAATCTGAACCTAAGAAGCAACTTTGGAGATCGTGGTGGGACTCAAAACTATGACAGAATCTACATAGGGTCCCGTGGCTGGTCTCCAAGTCCAACCCCCATCCCCGCTCCCATGATTCCTCCAAGACTATGGATATAAAATGTGATGCTGTGGAAGGTGGGGTAAATTATCAAAGTAAGATTAGAGTTTCAGATGTCAGAGAAAGTCATAAAACTCACCACCAACACCTAAGCCCTCAGACCTCACATGCTCATGCACGGACCTCGCCTTATCTAGACTGAGCTCCTCTGGCTGACAAGTGATTTTGCAGTTCTCATGGCCTGCAGTCCCCAACAAGCCAGTCCTGACCCTCCACATGAATTCCTTCGGTTGATAAAGGTTATGGTCATGGTTTTCCTCCTGAGGAACAGAGTGGGAGACCTAGTTCTTGTGTGCTAGGTCCAATAGGCTGAGACAACATTTCAAATGCTTCAAACCTGCTGGCAGAGATGGCAATGAGAAGGAAGCATAGGCCCTCCTTTGGTCTCCTGCTTCCTTTCAGACTCTAGAGCAAACTGTGATGCAGGGGTGTACTGGGCACAGGGGACAGCAGGGACAAGCTTCATGGACCAAATAGAGCAGTTTAGGTGGAGACTCTGAAAGGTATTTGAAAAACACAGTGAGAATCCCTCACCTCTGCAGGGAAACCTCAGTAATGAGCTGCTATCAGTTCCTTCAAATTAGCACATAATTTCATACAACTGCTATTCCCTGGACAATTAGGGGTCCAGTTGTTCTGTAATAACACTCAGATGATCTAAATCTGGTTCATTCCAAGTTGGGTTTTCTTCCCCCTGGATTCCCACATATCTAATTAGCACCTTTCCGGAGGCAGACAAGGGAAGTCATTGATTGCTGCATGTGTTGGCGCAGTGCCCACACATTTTCTCTTTCATGTGACAGATTCTTCAGGCATGAGCCGACTGCCCACTGTGCTCAAAGCACTGAGGGGTAGAGCACGTGTCCAGAGGGAACATGTCCTCCAGTGAGAAGAAACCAGAGCACAGAGGGCTCCAGTACATTACAAAATGGGTAGATAAAGACTTTGGGCTCACAAGTGGGAGTAGTTTGTTGTCTCTGGCCCTGGGGCATCTAGGGGACCCTACAGAGAGGGAATGGGGCATTTTATCACAGACTAGTGCTCTTCCTCATTCTTCATGGTTTCTGTGTAATGTCACATCCTGTGCTCTGAGGTCACAGACCACACACATGTACTTGTGAACTGGCTCCTGTCTGAGGCTGGGCCTTTGCTTCCTGACTCACAAGATGTATCAAGTTCAGGAAGAACCCAAAATACCAAGTCACTGCCATCAAGTCGATATCCACTCATAGCTATGCAGTTGGACAGAGTAGAATTTATTTACATAGGGTTTCAAGGCTGTAATCTTTATGAAAACCAACTGTTACATCTTTCTCCCAGCGAACAGCTGGTGGGTTCAAACTATTGACCTTTAGTTTAGCAGCTGAGCACTTAAGCCAGTACATCACCAGAGATCCTCTAGGAAGAAGAAGAACCAAAAAAACCACTGCCATCAGCCAATATCAACTCATAGTGGCCTGTAGAACAGAGTATGACTACCCCACAGGGTTTCCAAGGCTGTGTAGTGTTGTAGCATAAACACCAATGGCTAACCACAAGGTCAGTAATTCAAACCCACCTTTGGCTCCTTGGAAACCTTATATAGGGTCACTATGAGTCAGAACCAACTCAACGGCAGTTACCAACAACAATCTCTATGGAAGCAGACTGCCACATCTTTGTCCTGCAGAGCAGCTGATGGATTGAACCACTGACCTTGCAGTTAGCAGTCAATGGCTAACCCACAGTGCTACCAGAGCACCTTCTAAGAACAGTTCTGAACAAATGATGAACTAGGTTTAATCTCCATTCTTGCCCAGCGTAATGATCAGACAGAGATTCCCTGCTCATGGTTTCACCATCAGGAAGTGAAATGGCACAGGGATTCCTATAGGGTTAATGGAATAGAACTCAAACTTGTCTTCTAGTAAATTCACCCATTTCTACCATAGTTCTAGTTTTCAAAACCTAGTGACATTCAGTTTAAATGTGTTTTGAAATATTTTGTTTGGCTAGATCATGCATTCTCAACACAGGTGATAATTGCCCTCAAGGGGACAAAAATTGATTCTTGGGGGTAAAAAAGACTATTTTTATGTATAAAGTACAGATATACACATAGTTGTTAAGTGCTGACATGTCGATTTCGACCCATAGCGATCCTGTATAGGGTTTCTGAGGAGACAGTGAGATTGAACCACTGACCTTGCAGTTCAAAGCAATTTTGCAGTCCCGCGCACTAACTCATACACAGATAGAAATACAGTATATGTGTGGTATCAAAATTGCATGGGGGTGAAAAGAGGAAATAAAAGTCTAAAAAGTCTCTCTAAGGGAGAGATAGTGAAGGAAAATTTAAGAAATATTCTACTGAGAATCCCACCACTCTCCATCTTTTAAAAAAGAACTAGATTTAAAAATAAGCTTGCGTGCTTCAGAGACGAAAAATGATGCAATTTATTTATTTACTCAGTTACTGAGCATATATTAATGAGCACCAAACACATGCCTAATGCTATTACGCTCAGAATTAAAGTAGTGATAATATAAAGCCCAGTCAAAAATTATCCACACTTTGGCTATGGAATTTATTTTAACCAACTCTTAGAAAAGACAAATACGTTTTTTTTTGTTTTTTTTACATAATTTCCTTGGTTTTCTATATACTTTGTCCATCTGTCAACAAGCTTTCCTATTCCTTTATTTTAAAAGGTCTTTTTTCTAACCTTTTTTTAAACCTGCAAGTTATGAATGTTGTCTTCACTTCTTCATCAGAGGTGAATCTTCATCCTGAAGGGCTGCTTTCCGGGAAACAAATAGGTGAAAGTCTGATGGCGCAAGATCAAGATTCTAAGGAAAATGCTTTAACATCCTCAAAATAAACTTTTTGCAGTGTCAACAGTGTGGGCAGAGGTGTGAGGATGTGCATTGTCATGCAAGATCACAATACTCTTGGATAGCAGTTCTCTGAATTTAATTTGATGTTTAGGCTGCAGCCCTTCAGTGAGCATTTCACTGTAAGGAGCACCATTGATTGTTCAACATTTTTCCTGATAGTGTTCTAGTAGTGGCCCTTGAGAATCCCAGAACACTGCAAGCATTCATTTTCCAGCTGATAAGTTGAGTTTTGAACTTTTTCTTGGTCAGTTTCCTAAGAGCAAAGGGCAGAGTATAGAGGAAACATCCTAATTCGCAATCCACTATGCTACCAAGGTTCCTTAGTGATAAGGAGTTGTTGTTGTTATTGTTGTTGTGTGCTGTGGAGTCGGTTCCGACTCATAGCAACCCTGTACAGGGTTTCCGAGGCTGTAAATCTTTACAGGAGCAGAAAGCCTCATCTTTCTCCTGTGGAACAGCTGGTAGTTTCAAACTGCTGACCTTGAGGTTGGCAGCTCAACTCATAACCACTATGCTACCACAGCTCCTAAGGAGTAGGCAATAATTAAAGTGAGTTCATATGCAGTATGTTAGATGGTGATAACTGCCCTAGAGGAAAATAAAGCAAAAAGGAGGATACGGTGTACCAGGGGAAGGGATGATTTAAAATAGAGAAAGAATGAGATTTCACTAAAAACTCCTATTTGAGTAAAGTTACCTGAGGAGGTGAGGAAACTGACTGTGGATATCTGAGGGTAGTGGCAGTGGGAGGGTACTCCAGAAAAGGGTGATAACAAGTGAAAAGGTCCCTGAGTTTTTAGGAACAGTGAGGGAGCCAGTACAAGTGAAAGAAGCAAGGTGAGGAGAGTAGGTGATGTGACGGTAAGAGCTCTCAGAGCCTTGTGAGCCACAGCGAGGACTTTGGCTTTTCCTCTGAATACAATGGAGTCAGTGTGAAGTTGTGAGCAGAGAGAGACACGATCTACCATATTATAAAATGATCTCCCTAGCTCAGTGTTGAGAACTCACCGTCTAGTGACATGGGCAGAGCAGTAGAGAAGTTGTCAGGAGGGGAACTGTGACTCCGCCCAAGGTGGAAGTAGAAAGTTATGTTCATTTGGATGTGGGGTAGGAGAGAAACAGACCCAAGACAACTTCAAGGTTTGAGGCCAGAGCAAAAGGAACCATAAGTCCTTATGTAAGATCATTAGCTTCAGGAGTTGGGAGAGAAGTTCTTGGGGAGGAATAAAATGATTCTTCTTTTTATTAAAAAATAGTCATTTGGGTGATTCAGATATGATTGAAGTCTTTTCTGAGTCTTCAAGTTTAAAATGGCTGGATGAATATTTGCAAATTTCCTTGGAAGTGATAAAAAAAAAATCTCTTGCTCCCCAGAACACTTTGAGATGACAGTAAGGAGATTTGAAAGAAAGTAAATTCATAAGCTGCTGAGAAAAAAATAGAGGCATAGCAAACCCAAAAGACCCAGACCCATTATCATTGAGTTGACATGAGATCTGATGACCCCATTTGTTACAGAGCAGAACGGTGTGCCATAGAGCTTACTTGGCTGTAATCTTCTTCCACAGCACTGATTGGTGGGCTTAAACCACAACTTTGAGGTTAGTAGCCAATTGTAAACTGCTTGTACCACCCAGGGATCTACAGGAACTGTTGTTGTTGTGTTTTGGTAAGTCAATTCCAACTCATAGTGACCCTCTAGGATAGGGTAGACTGCCCATAGGGTTTTCTAAGCTGTGACCCTTTTGTCTCATGGAATCACTGGCAGGTTCTAATTGCTACCCTTTAGTTAGCAGCCAAGTGCTTAACCATTGCACCACCAGGGATTCTTATAGGCACAGTTGCTGTTAAGTGTCATCAAGTAGGTTCTGACTCATAGTGAACCTGTATAGGGTTTCCAAGGAGTGGCTGGTAGAATATATATATCACCAACCTTGAGGTTAGCAGTCCAGTGCTTATCCTATAGCACCACATTACGACTCCATCTCCCAAATCATGACACATTTCTGGAAGATACAAGAAATATGCTCAGACTGAATGATACAACAGAGGGAAGTAGGCACAGCTCAAGAGCTGGCATAAGAGTGAAGAGTGGAGGTAGGAGCTAGTTCTGATGGCAGAGCCAACTAGGGTCATCAAAGACAGAAGGAAAGGAGTGAGAGACATGGCAGGAAAATGAGAAAATAAATCATATCATGCCTTATAGCATGAACACATGAACACACACTAGCCCACACTGAAGCTAGGCGAATACTCTCCTCAAAGAGGTTGGTGCTCCAAGCAGTAACCTCCTTGGGGTGGGACACAAAAACTACAGTCAGGATACCCCTTTTATATGTAAGACAGTGAGGTAAGCATTTTCATTCAGAGAGGAGTTGATCATGTAAGAAGAATCCGCAGTTGCTCCCTCTACTATTAATCAACTTGGACTTTCATTAAAAAAAATATATATATATGAAAACAAAATGCACTAGATGAACAAAATAGCATAAAGGAGAACTCAAAGGCAAACAAAGCAACAAAAGATGCTCAAGAAAACAGAAATAATTTAGGAAATGAAAGAAAAAATTAAAAATATATATTTATATCCTCAAAGAAAGCAAAAAAATATGGCACCAATAGGAGTGAAACAAACTGAAAAGGGAGAAATTAGAGAATAAATAAAAATGGGATGTTATTTATTTATAATATATTTTAAAAATCAAAATAACAAAAGAAAGAGGGTAAAATAAAGAAGCTTCTCCCAGAACAGAAAACAGTGATGCCTGAGATGGAGGCAGTGATGATGACGTGGAGAGATGGAGCAGCTGGGGACTTTAGACACAGAGAGGGAGAGGGGCTGTGTGCTGATGACCGGGGTGGGGGGGGGGTGGGGGTGCAGGCTTGTAGTGTATACCCTTTGGTTGGTTGATGATGCATGGAGGGGATTGTAACCATGGCAATGAAACGATATACGATAGGATGAATGTAAAGCTAATGTTCTTCCATGTAAACTATCACAAAATTCACAATAAAACATTAAAAAAAAAAGAAACAGAGATTGAAAAAATATATATGAAAAGGACTAAGAGACATAGAAGGTTTTCGGATAGAACATAAAATTAAAGGAAATTTTTCTAACATGAAGGGCATAATAAATCAAAATGAATGTAATTCCCAAACCTGAAGACATATTCTTATAAAATTTTAGAACACTAAAGAAGAGATCTAAAAGCTTTGGGTGAAAAAACCCCATACATTTTAAATCTTATTTATCATCATTCTTCTTATTATTATTATATCTAGTGTGTTAGGTTAAGATCTCTCATCAGCAACACTGAACACTAGAAGACTATGGAGCCATAACTTCAAAGCAGAAAATAATCTAAACCTGCGATTCCATGTGGAGCCAAACAGTCAGTTGATAGAAAAGAGTAAAAGCTTTTAAAACATACAAGAACTTATATAATTTACCTCCCACTCATCTTTATGAAAAATTTTGAGTATGCACTCTAAATAATGATGGGGCATCTGCTTAGGACTCCACTCACATACAAGTTAGGACCAGGTAAGGGGTGTCTGTGAAGTCAGACTTGAAAAGTTGGATCAACCTGAGTTGGAATAGACAGTTTTTCAGTCCAAAAGACAAAGTGGTCAGATTTGACATTGATATCTGAGAGATATTTTTGAAGTTTTGGGAATGTCATTGCTATTGTTACTTACTATTGTTAGGTGCTATCAAGTCGATTCTGACTCACAGCAACCTTATGCACATTATAATTTATCTGATGCCAGTTTGAGCCAATTGAAGATGAATGAGCTTAGCTATTTCCTAGGTGTCTTTATTTGAGCACTGGAGAACTACTAAGTGGTGGATAAGACTAGTTTCCCTTTATGTTCAGGAGTGCCTCAACATGACTTGGAAACTCTACACTTTTCTCTGACTGCCTCACTTCCTTGTTTTCTTCATTATCATTTTCAAACTTTCTCACTCTCCTCTCAGAAGACCTTGACTCCTGCTTCACACAAGACAATAAAAGTTTATTACTTGGGAATTTACATCATTCACTACCAAATTTATAAATCTATTCCCCCTATTCCCATCCTCCTCCTCTTCCATAACAAAGAGAGGAACTGTCCCTCATGCTATTCAACGATCATCTCTTCACCTGGACTTTGGATCCTATCTCTTTTCCACCATCTTACTACCCGTTATCCTTTCTCCCACTGGACCAATAAATAGCATCAAGATAAATGGAGAAAAGATTGAAGTTGTCAAAGATTTCATTTTGCTCCGATCAACCATCAACACTCATGGAAGCAACAGTCATGAACTCAAATGACATATTGCTGCCCAAGACCTCTTTAATGTGTTCAAGAGCAAAGGTGTCAGTTTGAGGACTAAGATGCACCTGACCCAAGCCATGGTATTTTCAATAACCTCATATGCATGTGAAAGCTGAACAACAAATAAGGAAGACCATAGAAAAATTGATGCATTTGACTTATGGTGTCAGAAGTGAATATCAGACGAACTACTGACCGCCAAAAGAACAAACAAATCTGTGTTGGAAGAAGTACAGCCAGAATGCTCCTTAGAAGCCAGATGGTCAAACTTTGTCTTTCATACTTTGGGCCTATTATCAGTAGGGACCACCAGTACCTGGAGAAGGACATCATGCTTGGTAAAGTGGACAGTCAGTGAAAAAG